>NC_091977.1:47905144-48205144 GCF_044704955.1 Pristiophorus japonicus
TGGATAGGTTGGTTTTGTTTTCTTTGTAACAGAGGAGGCTGAGGGGAGACCTGATTGAGGTTTAAAAAATTATGTGGGGCTTAGATAGAGTGAATAGGAAGGACCTAGTTCCCTTGGCAGAGGGGTCAACAACCAGGTGGGCATAGATTTAAAGTAATTGGGGGGAGGTTTAGAGGAGATATGAGGGGAAATTTTTTCACCCAGAGGGTGGTGGGGGTCTGGAGCTCACTGCCTGAAAGGATGGTAGAGGCTGAAACCCTCACCACTTTTAAGAATACTAGGATGTGCACTTGAAGTGCCGCAACCTAGGGCTACGGACCTAGAGCTGAAAAGTGGGATTAGGCTGGATAGTTCTTTGTCAGCCAGCGCAGACATGATAGGCTGAAATAGCCTCCTTCTGTGCTGTAAATTTCTATAGTACTCTGGTCAGATCACTCCTTGAGTAGTGTGTCCAGTTCTGGTCACTGAGACTAAAGGGAGACATTCTCGCTTTGGAGGTAGTGCGGAGAAGAGCTACAAGAATGATCCCCAGTTAAAGGTCTGAGTTATGTGGAAACCTAAAGAAACTTGAATTCTTCAGCCTTGAAAGGAGACCTTTTGGAAGCACGCACATGGTATGGAAAAGGCAAATCTGCAAGGTTCATTTAAATGAAATTGAGAGAGTAGGTCATAGGGCACAGGCAACATTCCCACTAAGCTGCGCATCCGTGCAGCGGTCTGGAGGTCCTGCACAGGCCACTCACCGGTTTTTAAACGCAAGATGCCGCGCATGCGCAGAAATTTGAGTGAGCCGCGCAGACATTTAAAGGGACCATGCATGAAAAAAAGAGAGGGTACATTGGTCACAGTAAAAGACAAACTTAGGACTGATATCAGGAAATTTCTCTTCACACAAAGCGTGATCAATGAATGGAATGGACTGTCAGATACAGCAGTGCAGGTGAAAGTACTGGAAGCATTTAGGAACTGCAGTGGGGGACTTTGGGGTCATGGATGGATGAGCTAAAATGGGCCGAATGGTGTTCCTTATCAGTAATTATTTAGCTATATTCATACTCTTTCGTTCTTTAATGCTTTTTCACTGGCTCACTGGGATAATTTTTGTACGCTGTCATTTTGTACGTCACCATTTTCACCTCTTTTCAACTTTTCAAACACCTGTTTGACAGCAATTCAACCTATTAAGTCCCTCAATGTGACAAGGGTCAACACTCTTGGCTCTTCACGTTTATCTGTTATTCTCTTCTCTGCCAAATGGTTTTGAATCTGTATTACTAATGAGAGGAGGACATTTTGCATAAAATAAATACAATCTCAGATAAGAACATAAGAATTTTTAGGCACAATAATGACCAAAATTCTGTTCACCTACCTTCTCACAGAATCACAGAAATAAGTTCCACCTGACTTCCCTTCTTACTCTTAACCAATTCCTCTAGTTTGAACCTTCATTTTAGTCAACAAATAACAACATTTTACATTCAAAATTGTACACAGTTCTCTTACGCTGTCGTCAAACCTTCAGAAAGGAGTCAGGGCACAGCTGAATTGACTTTAACTGTCGGTAACAAAATGCCATGTGTCCATGCCACAGCTAATTCCAGAGGATTGCACTGGCTGAATATAGTTCAGTGGACATATTTCTAAGTGCAGCCTTCGAATCAGTTATTTGAGCAGATTCTGTCACATTCATGTCCACAGTAGGATACTTCAATGGTTTGTTTCTAATAGTAATTGAGAATGCAGACCCTGTGGGGCCTTAACATGATCAAGATTTTGAAGCAGCTCTGTACCTTTAGTGGCAACTGCTCCCAGCAGATTTCCTTCTGTTGTCTCTATGCTTGTTCGATGGACATGTTGTTTTATATAGCTCAGAACTAAAGAGTCACTCTGTTGATACTGGTCATTACACTCTGTTTCACTTCTGTGAGGCTGGATGATTGTATTACTGCTTGCGATGGTCGGCATTTTTTGGCGGAAGTTCTCCATGGTTGTGTAATCAGTAACCTGTATAACTGTCGGTTTGTCACTCAGATCCCTTTTAGATCCCTGCTCCGCTATATTGTTTTGTTCATTCTCTTGCAACCCACAATCTGTGGGTGCACTGGTGACCTCTTCAATAGTATGAAGGCTTTCAAGTTCCTCTTCTGTTACTGTTAGAGGTGAGTTCGAATTGAGATGCAACAATTCAACGTCCAGATGTGGCTATTGATTCAAAAGAAAGAACAATCTATGTATTCACAGTAGCAATAGTAAAATCAACGCCATGTTTTCATTTATAGTTGGAGTGTAAGAACAGTGGCAGACAAGGTGATACTAATATTGGAGATAAGAAGATGGCGGAAAGAGTGGGAGAGGCCTAATCAGAGAAGGGGATGTGGTTTCAGAGTTAACGAAGAACAGAGAGAGTATAAGCGCAGATTAAGGAATTACATTCATGCCCATTATTAGCTGTTTTTTTCAATTACCTTACAAAATCATAAACTCGAGGTTACAGCCCAATATCATCACCACTAGTGTAGATCATTTTTTTATTCGGTCATGGAATGTGGGCCAGCATTTATTGCCCATCCTAATTGCCCTTGAGAAGATGGTGATGAGCCACCTTCTTGAACCATTGCAGTCCGTGTGGGGAAGGTACTCCCACAGTGCTGTTAGACCAGCGACGAAGAAGGAATGGCGATTTACTTCCAAGTCAGGATGGTGTGTGACTTGGAGGGGAACGTGGAGGTGGTGGTGTTCCCATGTGCCTGCTGCCATTGTCCTTCTAGGTGGTAAAGGTCGCAGGTTTGGGAGGTGCTGCCGAAGAAGCCTTGGCAAATTGCATATTGTAGATGGTATACACTGCAGCCACGGTAAGCGTGGAGGGAGTGAATGTTTAAGGTGGTGGATGGGGTGCCAATCATGCGGGTTGCTTTGTTCTGATGGTGTCGAGCTTCTTGAGCATTGTTAGAGCTGCTCTCATCCAGGCAAGTGGAGAGTATTCCATCACACTCTTGACTTGCGCCTTGTAGATGGTGAACAGGAGGAAGTCAGGAGGTGAGACATTCATTGCAGAATACCCAGCCTTTGACCGGCTCTTGTTGCCACAGTATTTATGTGGCTGGTCCAGTTAGTTTCTGGACAATGGTGACCCCCCCAGGATGTTGATGGTGGGGGATTCGGCGATGGTAATGCTGTTGAATGACAAGGGGCAGTGGTTAGACTCTCACTTGTTGGAGAAAATCATAGCCTGGCACTTTTGTGGCACGAATGTTACTTGCTACTTATCAGCCCAGGCTTGAATGTCTTGCTGCATGCGGGAATGGACTGCTCCATTACCTGAGAAGTTGCAAATGGCACTGAACACTGTGCTGTCATCAGCGAACATCTGACCTTATGATAGAGGGAAGGTCATTAATCAAGCAGTTGAAGATGGTTGGGCCTAGGACAATGACTTGAGGAACCCCTGCAGCGATGTCCTAGGGCTGTGATGATTGACCTCTAACCACTACAACCATCTTCCTTTGTGCTAGGTATGACTCCAGCCAGTGGAGAGTTTCTCCCCTGATTCCCATTGACTTCAGTTTTACGAGGGCTCATTGATGCTACACTCTGTCATGTTCAGGTGTAAGTGAGAAAGACCTCAAGTCATCATCATAGGCAGTCCGTCGAATCAAGGATGACTTGCTTCCACATCAAAAAGTTCACAGGTGTTTCAATGAAGGACCTAAAATTCCAGGTCCGAGCTAAATCTTGAAGGGTGGAAGATGCCTGTGTTTGGATTTTTTTAACGTGTGGTGACCGTTGCGTAAATCTTAATACACAGAATACCTTACAATCACCAGCTACATATTAATATCAATTCCAAATGTTTATTAATCCCTAAAACAATTTATTCACAGCAATTCTATTATAGTCTATGATATACAGAAACAAGTCTGCACTCACTTTAACCATTTTGAACTAAACTAAAATGAAAAGTCATCAACTCAATATTTTTAGTCTGATTTAAGAGGTGGACCATCAATAAATACATCAGTACAAAAATATACATAATTGAAAAAAATTGCAATACAGGATTACCCTAGAAAAGGGAACTAGGGTGTTTTCAGCCCACACTTGGGCTCTTGTGTTCTTTTGCTGTGATAGGAAAATATTTATATTTCTCTGATTCGTGATTAACACAGCACTGAATTTCTGGCGTGAGCTTTCCATCCACCTCCTGACTTGTGCTTTGTAGATGGTGGAAAAGCTTTGGGGAGACAGGAGGTGAGACACTCGCTGCAGACCTGCTCTTGTTGCCACAGTATTTATGTGGCTGGTGCAGTTAAGTTTCTGGTCAATGGTGAACCCCTCATCATCATCATAGGCAGTCCCTCGGAATCGAGGAAGACTTGCTTCCACTCCTAAAGTGAGTCCTTTGGTGGCTGAACAGTCCAATGCGAGAGCCAAGACCCTGTCACAGGTGGGACAGACATTCGTCGGGGAAACCAGAGGAAGAACACCGCCTTTGTAAAGTCCTGTCCCCTCAGTACAGATTCACACAAGGCATGTAGTGAAGTCAAGGTCACTCTGGACCTGCACCTTTATTTCACAGCTCTGGAATGCTGCACTTGCCTGAGACCTGTCCTTATATACCTGTCTCTTGCAAGTGCACCCCCGGTGGTAAGGTATGCTGGTGGTTACAGGTCATATCTTATTACAGTCATGTATAGCATGTTAGGATACAGTTATATGTAATAATGTAAGATACATGACATCACCCTCCCCCAAGGTCTTATTGTCTTTATAGGTTCAGTCTCTCAGGTGGTCTACGCTCTCGCGTGGAGCGTCTGAATTGTGGTTCAGTTGTTTGCCTTGGTGTCTGTTTTTCTTTGGGTGTGGTTGCTGGTATCTCGCCTGGGCTGCCTGTTTCGATTGGTGCGATTGTTGTTGACTCGCCTGGGCTGTCTGTTGGGATTGCCCTTTCCTCAGGTTGTTCCCTCTATCTGTCCACCAGGTGCGAGTTCCACATTGTAGTCTGCCTCTGGTTCCACAGTGTTGTTGGTAAATCTGCTTTTGACTTGGTCTACATGCCTCCGGCAGGTTTTGCCATTGTCCAGTTGTACTACCAGTAGCCTGTTTCCTTCCTTGCCCATTACTGTCCCTGAAAGCCATTTGGGACCCCTGCCATAGTTTAGTACAAACACTTTGTCCCCTATCTCATTCTATCTCCCCCTCGAATTTCTGTCATGGTACTCAGTCAGCTTACGGCACTTTGCCTCAACGATTTCGTGCATGTCTGGGAGGATTAATGAGAGCCTTGTTTTTAAAGTCCTTTTCATCAACAGTTGTGCGGGGGAGATTCCAGTCAGTGAGTGCGGACAAGATCTGTATGCCAGCAGCAGTCGCGACAGGCGTGGGACCTTGGATTTTAAGCATGCCTTGTTTAATGATTTGCACTGCTCTCTCCGCCTGGCCGTTGGAGGCCGGCTTGAACGGTGCCGTCTTGACGTGATTTATGCCATGGTCAATTATAAAGTCTTGGAATTCTGCGCTGGTGAAGCACGGACCATTGTCACTGACCAATATGTCAGGGATTCCATGCGTTGCAAACATGGTTGCGAGGCTCTCCACAGTGGTGGAGGTTGTGCTCGAGTTTAAAATGGTGCATTCGATCCACTTTGAAAATGCATCTACAACTACGAGGAACATTTTGCCCATGAATGGGCCCGCATAGTCTACGTGCACCCGCGACCACGGTTTGGTAGGCCAGGGCTAGGGGCTCAGTGGAGCCTCCCTGGGGCATTGCTGAGTTGGGCACAAATGGTGCACCTTCGGATGCAGAGCTCCAAGTCCGCGTCAATACCAGGCCACCAGACGTGGGATCTGGCTATGGCCTTCATGAGAACGATCCCCGGGTGCTCGCGGTGGAGCTCCCGGACAAATGCCTCTCTGCCTCGCAGAGGCATGACTACTCGGCTGCCCCACATCAGGCAGTCTGCTTGTAGTGATAGCTCATGCATGTGCCTGTGAAAGGGTTTTAATTCCTCGGGGCAGGCATCGCGAGCCTCTGCCCAGTCACCGGTTAGGACACATCTTTTTACTAAGGATAACGTGGGGTCGCTGGCCGTCCAGGCTCTGATTTGGCGAGCCGTCATGGGCGAACTTGTGGACTCAAAGGCATTGATTGCCATGACTATCTCACAGTCCTGTTCGTCAGACCCTTCCGTGGTCGCCAGGGGTAGCCTGCTGAGCGCGTCGGCACAGATGTCTGTACCTGGTCTATGCCTTATGGTAGGACGCCAGCATGAGTGCCCACCGTTGGCGTTTATTGCCTTGCTCTTGGATAGGAGGGACGTGAGGGGCTTGTGGTCGGTTTCTAATGCGAACTTGGCCCCGAAAAGGTATTGGTGCATCTTTTTGACACCGTACACGCACGCGAGCGCCTCCTTCTCTACCATTCCGTACCCGCGCTCCGTCCGCGAAAGTGACCTGGAGGCATAAGCTATGGGTTGTAATTTGCCCGCACTATTGACATGTTGCAAAACGCACCCGACCCCATACGCTGACGCATCGCATGTGAGAACTAGCTTTTTACCTGGGTCAAAGAAAGTCAAAACACTGTTGGAACACAGAAGGTTGCGTGCCTTATTGAAGGCGCGTTCCTGGGCGTCCCCCCAAAACCAATCACACCCCTTCCTGAGTAGCATGTGGAGAGGCTCCAGCAGCGTGCTTAAGTTCTGCATAAAGTTCCCAAAGTAATTGAGTAGCCCGAGAAAGCCGCGCAGTTCTGAGACATTCCGGGGCCTGGGTGCCAGGCGAATTGCTTCTGTTTTGGACTCTGTTGGGCGGATTCCATCAGCGGCAATCCTTCTGCCCAAAAATTCAACCTCGGGTGTGAGAAACAGACACTTGGATTTCTTGACTCGTAGGCCTACCCGATCCAACCGCTTTAGTACTTCCTCCAAATTACGGAGATAGGAGTCGGTGTCCCTGCCCGTGATAAGTGTGTTGTCTTGAAATGCAACCGTCCCCGGGATGGACTTGAGCAGACTCTCCATGTTGCGCTGGAATATGGCAGCTGACGACCTGATGCCGAATGGCATCGATTGTATATGAAAAGGCCTCGATGTGTGTTGATGGTGGTGAGTAGCTTGGATTCCTCGGTCAATTCTTGCATCATATACGCAGATGTGAGTTCTAATTTTGAGAAAAGTTTACCTCCAACCAATGTGGCAAATAAGTCCTCTGCTCTGGGCAGCGGGTACTGGTCCTGTAGGGAGACTCTGTTTATGGTAGATTTGTAGTCCCCACAGATTCGTATGGATCCATCAGGCTTCATGACTGGGACGATGGGACTTGCCCAGTCGCTAAATTCCACAGGTGATATAATGCCTTCCTGCAGAAGCCTGTCTAGTTCGTGTTCAATCTTTTCCCTCATCACATAAGTTACAGCTCTGGCCTTGTGATGGACCGGTCTATCATCCTGTGTGATGTAGATTTTGACATTGGCCCCTTTGAAAGTGCCCACACCTGGCTGAAAGAGATGTTCAAATCGCTTTATAACTGTTGAGCAGGAGGTCCGTTCCTCTAATGACATGGCATGGACATCATCCCATTTCCAGTTTAGTTTTGCCAGCCAGCTTCTCCCCAGCAGTGCTGGGGGGTCTCCGGGGACAATCCACAGGGGAAGTCGGTTCACTGTCCCTTTGTGTGTGACAGAGAGCATGGCGCTGCCGAGGACTGGTACGATTTCTTTGGTATAGGTCCTTAGTTTGGTGTCAACCCTTGTGAGTTTTGGTCTGTCTCTTTTATGCGGCCACAGTTGTTCAAATTGTTGAGCGCCCATGAGAGATTGACTCGGTCCCGTATCCAGCTCCATGTTGACAGATATCCCGTTGAGTAGGACCCTCATCATTATAGGAGGCGTCCTGTTGTAGGAGTAGCGGCCATTGATCATGTTGACCCGCTGTACGTCGGTGTCCTGGGTACTGTCCCCACCATCTTCTGGTCCGCTTTCCGACCCATCCGATTCGTATACCAGCCAAGCTGCCGTTTTTTTGCACATGCGGGCCAAATGCCCTGTATATTCACAATTTCTGCAAACAGCCTGCTGAAATCGACATTCCCTTGATGAGTGCCCACCCCCACACCTCCAGCACAGACCTGTTCCATTGTTCAAAGTGTTCCCAAAGAATGAGCTGCGTTTGGCTGATCTCTCTTGAGCTTCTCTCAGTTTGTAGTTGATTCCTCGCATTGTGGATTGACGAGGTGTGAACGGCCATTCCTGTGGCCCTTGATGGCTTCTGCCTGCTGTTGAGAGTCTGTTGTCCCGGTTTTGTCTGTGTGTGGGGGTAGCAGCTTGTTTAGTGCTGTGAACTTCTTCTTCCGATATTTCGTTAGTTGTTGTACCTGCATTGTAAATCAAACTCGTTTCTTCTTCCCCTACCAAGAATGTCTGTACAACCAGTGCTGCTGTCTCTAAGGTCAGATTCTTGGTCTCTATGAGCTTTCGGAATATGCCTGCGTGGCCTATTCCTTCAATGAAAAAGTCTCTCAGCATTTCTCTCCTCAGTTCATCGGAGAACTCACATAAACTAGCCAACCTCCGAAGTTCCGCCACAAAGTCGGGTATGCTCTGGCCCACACAGCGTCTGTAGTTGTAGAACCTGTGTCTGGCCATGTGTAGGCTGCTCGCTGGCTTCTGGTGGTCTCTTACCAGTGTGCTCAATTCTTCAAATGACTTGCTTGCTGGTTTCTCGGGTGCCAACAGATCCTTCATTAAAGCGTATGTTTTTGAGCCACAGCTGGTCAAGAGATGGGCTCTTCTCTTGTCTGCCTTATCGTCACCTAACCAGTCTTTGGTTACAAAGCTTTGCTGTAGCCTTTCTATAAAGTACTCCCAATTGTCTCCCGCATTGTACTTTTCATCTGATCTGTTGTTCGCCATTCTGTGGATTCTGTAATCCCGTAACTCGTCGCCACTGTAAAGTCCTGTCCCCTCAGTACAGATTCACACGAGGCATGTAGTGAAGTCAAGGTCACTCTGGACCTGCACCTTTATTTTACAGCTCTGGAATGCCGCACTTGCCTGAGATCTGTCCTTATATACCTGTCTCTTGCAAGTGCACCCCTGGTGGTAAGGTATGCTGGTGGTTACAGGTCATATCTTATTACAGTCATGTATAACATGTGAGGATACAGTTATATATAATAATGTAAGATACATGACAGCCTTCATGGTGACCCCCAGGATATTGATGGTGGGAGATTCGGCGATGGTAATGCTGTTGAATGTCAAGTGGCGGTAGTTGGACTCTCGCTTGTTGGAGATAGAATTACCTGGCACTTGTGTGGTGTGAATGTTACTTGCCACTTATCAGCCCAAGCCTGAATGGCGTCCGGGTCTTGCGGCATTAAGCATAAAATATGAAAGCAAATATTCCAGTAATGGCATTGTGCTGGCAGGATTGCAGCAGAGAGAAACCTCTGCTTACTGTTTAACCCCGCACCCTGACCCTGTTCTAAGTTCCGGCGAGGTGATCCTGACTTGCATATTCAAGGCACCTAATGCTTGTTTCAGGCGGGCACCCTGGACACTTGGAAGGCACTAACTTCCCATTTTACAACTAGCATACTTCCGGGGGAGATCGCGACAAAACAATTGGTTTCCCCCCTCCCCACTACCTAACGCTAATTTTTCACCCAAAAAACAGGCACGGCAGGACCAATTTTTTTCCCCCATCGTATCAAAACGCTGCAGTCTTACTCTCTGGGCATTAAGTAGATTTTCTTACCTCAGTCTCATGCTCACACAAGCTTCTTGTCAAAATATGAAGACACTAGTTCCTTCATAATCTTAACAAGTCTTCAAAATCAGAAATGATCAAAACTAGCAAATGCGACTTGATCAGAAACATTTTATTTGCATGTGGATTTGGGTGCTCAAAGCTCACCCCAGGAATTCACCCATCATGAAACAGAGAAATGTAAATATTTTCCTATCACAGCAAAAGAACACAAGAGTCCAAGTGAGGCATGAACACATCCCAGTTCCCTTTTCTAAGGTCATCCTGTATTGCAAAATGTTTCAATTATTTTGCATTTATTTTTTCATGGTTATGTATATTTTTCTCCTGATGTATTTATTGATGGTCCACCTCTTAAGTGAAACTAAAAAATATTGAGTTATGGAAAATGGTTAAAGAGAGTGCAGACTTGTTTCTGTATATCACAGGCTAATAGAATTGCTGTGAATAATTTGTTTTGGGGACCTTTTGGAATTGATATTCATCATCATCATCATCATCATCATATAGGCAGCCCGTCAGGGTCGGGGATGACTTGCTTCCACACTAAAAATGAGTACTCAATGACTGATTAACGAATTTTAAACGGTGGAAAATGCTTGTGCGTGAATTCTTTTAACGTGGGGTGACTGTTGCACATCAGCCACCACACGGATTTGATGGAGCAAGGTCTCGGTCCAGTGACAAGAGGAATAAAGATGACTGGAGACCAGGCTCTATCGCATGTGCCAATACATACACACAACTCAAACATACTCCTACTGTCCTCCTTCCTTCCTCCTTCCCACAGGACCTCTCTCTACGTGGAATTCATAGTACGCAATGTGAGCCTCACGACCTCACAGCCTCGCTATTGGTCCGTGCTGTGCCTTCCCTTGGTCTTGTCCACGCTGCTCCACCTTTGGGCTTCGACCACGGGGCTCATGGGTTTGGGGGTAATATATTAGTAATATATTAGCATGGATAGAAGATTGCTTAACTGAATGAAAACGGAGAGTCGGAGTAGATGGCTCATTTTCCGATTGGCAAACAGTAGTAACTAGTGGGATGAAACATAGAACATAGAAACATAGAAAATAGGTGCAGGAGTAGGCCATTCGGCCCTTCGAACCTGCACCACCATTCAATAAGATCATGGCTGATCATTCACCTCAGTACCCCTTTCCTGCTTTCTCTCCATACCCCTTTAGCTGTCAGGGCCATATCTAACTCCCTCTTGAATATATCTAACGAACTGGCATCAACAACTCTCTGTGGTAGAGAATTCCAAAGTTTAACAACTATCTGAGTGAAGAAGATTCTCCTCATCTCAGTCCTAAATGGCTTACCCCTTATCCTTAGACTGTGACCCCTGGTTCTGGACTTCCCCAACATGGGGAACCTTCTTCCTGCATCTAACCTGTCCAGTCCCGTCAGAATTTTATATGTTTCTATGACATCCCCTCTCATTCGTCTAAACTCCAGTGAATACAGGCCCAGTCGATCCAGTTTCTCCTCATATGTCAGTCCCGCCATCCTGGGAATCAGTCTGGTGAACCTTCGCTGCACTCCCTCAATAGCAAGAATGTCCTTCCTCAGATTAGGAGACCAAAACTGAACACAATATTCAAGGCCCTGTACAACTGCAGTAAGACCTCCCTGCTCCTATACTCAAATCCCCTAGCTATGAAGGCCAACATGCCATTTGCCTTCTTCACCACCTGCTGTACCTGCGTGCCAACTTTCAATGACTGATGTACCATGACACCCAGGTCTCCTTGCACCTCCCCTTTTCCTAATCTGCCACCATTCAGATAATATTCTGCCTTCATGTTCATAACCTCACATTTATCCACATTATATTGCATCTGCCATGCATTTGCCCACTCACCTAACCTGTCCAAGTCACCCTGCAACCTCTTAGCATCCTCCTCACAGCTCACACCACCACCCAGCTTAGTGTCATCTGCAAACTTGGAGATATTATACTCAATTCCTTCATTTAAATCATTGATGTATATTGTAAACAGCTGGGGTCCCAGCACGGAGCCCTGCAGCACCCCACTAGTCACTGCCTGCCATTCTGAGAAGGACCCGTTTATCCCTACTCTCTGCTTCCTGTCTGCCAACCAGTTCTCTATCCACATCAATACATTACCCCCAATACCATGTGCTTTAATTTTGCACACTAATCACTTGTGTGGGACCTTGTCAAAAGCCTTTTGAAAGTCTAAATACACCACATCCACTGGTTCTCCCTTGTCCACTCTACTCGTTACATCCTCAAAGAATTCTAGAATATTTGACAAACATGATTTCCCTTTCATAAATCCATGCTGACTTGGACCAATCCTGTCACTGCTTTCCAAATGCGCTGCTATTTCATCTTTAATAATTGATTCCAACATTTTCCTCACTACTGATGTTAGACTAACCGGTCTATAGTTCCCAGTTTTCTCTCTCCCTCCTTTTAAAAAAAGTGGTGTTACATTCGCTACCCTCCAGTCCATAGGAACTGATCCCGAGTCGATAGACTGTTGGAAAATGATCACCAGTGCATCCACTATTTCTAGGGCCACTTCCTTAAGTACTCTGGGATGCAGACTATCAGGTCCTGGGGATTTATCGGCTTTCAATCCCATCAAGTTCCCTAACACAATTTCCTGACTAATAAGGATTTCCTTCAGTTCCTTCTTCTCGCTCGACCCTCGGTCTCCTAGTATTACCGGAATGTTATATGTGTCTTCCTTCGTGAAGACAGAACCAAAGTATTTGTTCAATTGGTCTGCCATTTCTTTGTTCCCCGTTATAAATTCACCTGATTCTGACTACAAGGGAATTACGTTTGTCTTCACTAATCTTTTTCTCTTCACATATCTATAGAAGTTTTTGCAGTCAGTTTTTATGTTCACAGGAAGCTTCCTCTCATACTCTATTTTCCCCCTCCTAATTAAACCCTTTGTTCTCCTCTGCTGAATTCTAAATTTCTCCCAGTCCTCAGGATGCCGCCGGGATCGGTGCTGGGACCTCTACTTTTTACAATCTATATTAATGACTTGGATGAAGGGACCAAGTGTAATGTAGCCAAGTTTGCTGATGCTACAAAGATGGATGGGAAAGCAAATTGTGAGGAGAACAGAAAAAAAATCTGCAAAGTGATATAGACAGGCTAAGTGAGTGGGCAAAAATTTGACAGATGGAGTATAATGTGGGGAAAATGTGAGGTTATCCACTTTGGCAGGAATAATAGAAAAGCAAATTATAATTTAAATGGAGAAAATTGCAAAGTGCTGCAGTACAGAGGGACCTGGGGGTCCTTGTGCATGAAATACAAAAAGTTAGTATGCAGGTACAGCAAGTAATCAGGAAGGCAAATGGAATGTTGGCCTTTATTGCAAGGGGGATAGAGTATAAAAGCAGAGAAGTCCTGCTACAGCTGTATAGGGTATAGGTGAGGCCACACCTGGAGTACTGCGTACAGTTTTGGTCTCTGTATTAAAGGAAGGATATTCTTGCATTGGAGGCTGTTCAGAGAAGGTTCACTAGGTTGATTCTGAGATGAGGGGGTTGACTTATGAGGATAGGTTGAGTAGGTTGGGCCTATACACATTGGAGTTCTGAAGAATGAAAGGTGATCTTACTGAAACATATGATAATGAGGGTGGATGCAGAGAGGATATTTCCACTCATAGTGGAAACTAAAACTGAGGGGCATAGTCTCAGAATAAGGGGCCACCCATTTAAAACTGAGATGAGGAGAAATTTCTTCTCTTAGAGGGTTATAAATCTATGGAATTCTCTGCCCCAGAGAGCTATGGAGAATAGGTCATTGAATATATTTAAGGTGGAGATAGACAGATTTTTGAGCGATAAGGGAATAAAGGGTTATGGGGAACGGGCAGGGAAGTGGAGCTGAGTCCATGATTGGATCAGCCATGATCTTATTGAATGGCGGAGCAGGCTCGAGGGGCCAAATGGCCTACTTCTGCTCCTATTTCTTATATGTTCTTATATGACCTCTCCACTCCTCTATGTCTCGTCTGTGGTCTCTTCTCCTCTTCCGATCTCCGGACCTTGCCCATCCTGACTTCCGGACCTCGCCGGTCCTGACTTCTGGGCCTCGCCGGTCCCGACCTCCACTCCTTGCCACTTCCGACCTCCGGACCTCGCTGGTCCCGACCGCCGCTCCTCACTGCTTCCGACCTCCGCGGTGTTGATTCTGCTGCTGCGGTGGCTAGCTTTTTTTGATTTGCCTGCAGTTCCAGACCCGCGCTCCAAACTGCTCCTCTGACTGTTTGGAGCACGAGGCTGGAGCTGTGGGCAAGTCAAAAAAAGCCCGACTTCATGGGAATTAATATTAATATGTCGCTGGTGACCATAGGTGTTCTGTGTGTTAAGGTTTACAGTACTTGAGGTCTTTCTCACTTACACCTGAACATGCTGAGGCCATTAAATACAAACTAGAGACACAGTTGCTGCAAGCAGACATTAGTGAGAGTGTTTGAGACACTCTGGAGGGAATATTACCTGAAAGAACGGGTGGGTTTAGAGCGTGGGGGTAGTGAAATTGTTAAAGATTGGAACCGCCTCCAACCTGCCCACTTCCGTTTTAAACGGAGGCAAGAAGATGGCGGGCGGGGGGGGGGCATGATCGGAGCGGGCAGTCAACCTGCTGCCAGGAGGCAGGATGTCTATTTAAATATTACAATGAGGCTGGAAGTCTCTATAATCTCCATTTTGTTTTTAACTGCATGTGGACGGGTTTTACACACATCGGAAAATCTGGTAGTTCAAGCAAGGTGGGGACTGCTGGATCCAGGACGTAAGTGGCTTTATACCTATCTCCTGGATCGAGGGTCCCTGCCTAGCCCTGCCCTCGCGATCAGAGACACCTCACGAGGCCTCCGAATGCCTTCCTGGCCCCGTCATCCTACTGAACATCCTAGGCCGGCCCCGATCCTCCTCCCCCCTCCCCCACCCTCGATAATGGTTGGCCACGATCATCTGATGATCGGTTGCAATTGTCCTCACCTCCACCCTGCCCGCCCCCCACCTCCCCAACCCGGAGGCTACAGTTGTCCTCACCTCCCCCCACTGCCAGTCCTTTGACAGTCGCAATCGCCCTCACTCCCCCCAACTGGTCCCTCGACGGCTGCAATTGTTCTCACCCCGCCCCTCCCCCGGTCCACCTGAGACTTAAAGTTGCCGGTGCCTGTGGGAGACCTGTTCTCCCGGGTTTCCTGCCTACATCAGAGCCCCCCACGCCCTGACCCCACCCGACCTTCCCCATGAAAATCCAGCCCTCTGTCTTAAGGTGGCCATAGAATTATAGAATTTTACAACATGGACACAGCCTGTTTATGCAGGCCATCTAAAAGAGATAGACACTTCGTTCCATTCCCTTACATTTTTATACACTTTTCTTCAAAAATCTATTACAGATTCAGCTTGCACCCCGGGGGAGATTTTCAACTCATGCCAAAAATGAGCACAAAGTGGATAGGGCATCTGCTATGCCTGTCCGAACCCGATGATGTGAGGCACGAGTCATATTGAGGTGCGTGCCACATTTCCATATTAAAGACGAGCTGCCAGCACAATGTAGAAGAAATTCAATGACTTGACGAGGGTACGAAGGCTGCCCCACTCTACTGTGCTCCAGCACTAACAAGCCTTGCAATCTCTGCTTTCCAGCTCTCGCCTCCAATCACAGCAACACTCATTAATGTACCACCTTCCGCTTCTACTTGCACACTGAAGGGAACAGATCCGATCTGGAGGAGGACTCGAGATCACAAGCCCTTAAATCTCTTGGAGGCAGCTACTTTGTTCATCCTTACATATAAGAGCATGGAAGTAGTTGAGTAAAGCGAAGGCAGGCCTCCGCAAGCTCAGTGCTGGTGGCATAAAGTTGTTGTCTTGTCCTTCTTTGAACTCACTACCATACAGTCAGACGCACAACCAGACAAACATCACATCAAGCACATTGCAGAGCAAGCTCTGTTTGAAGGCTTGCAGTTAATAGTCAAATATTTATTCCTTTTCTGTTATGGTAGGCCGAGAAGAGTCACATGTCAGCACTTTCAATGTGCCAGAACAAGGCAGCACCGCATTGTATCCTGTGTTCCTTTCATCAAAGTTTGCATGGAGCAGCGTACCCTAAAGAGGCAATCAGTCAGCTTCCGGATTTAGCACTAGGTGAGTTACAGTGCACAGGTGGGAAAGGACAGGTGGTGTTGGCCATGGAGAAGTAGGATGCTGAGCCCAGAATGCCTCACGTGGGCCATTAATACAGTAGAAATGCTGGGTTCTGTTGTACCGCTAGCTATGTTCCATGCAGAAGGTAATGAAAGAGTTAGCCCTGGCATGTATAACATCTATTACTTGCTTTATGCTTTTGGCAGACATCTACTGGCAGAGCTGATCCTGCCCAGGAATTTGCCTGAAGGACTGGTGTTAGGAGCCAGCATGTTTCTCCGACTGCCTCCCTGGTGAATCTTAAGTGTTGAAGGCAGATTTCCTCAGACATGTCTAGAGAGGTGCACCTTGTCCTATACACACAGTTTAGGTGAGGAGGAGTGCAACAAGTCCACCTCAGGTGTAAATACACCTTTTTCCCACGTCCCCTCCTCTTTATTCTTTATAACCAGGAAACTTTGCTTGATAACACTCCTGTGAAGCGCCTTGGTGCTATATCAATGCAAGTTGTTGCTGTTGTTGAAATTGAAGGATAGGCGTGGCGAGAAGCCAAACTTCAGAAATTGCAGCAGACAACTACAGATGGAAAACAGGCAGCTGCAAATTAATGTCAAAAGTGCAAAATGTGCATCGCAAGTGAAAGCAACAGCAAATGCTACAAATAAATGATCAGAAAACTCAATCTCCAATGTAGGGAAGAAAAATGTAAAGCTGATATGGAAATTCCCCTTTAAGACTGCACTATTCAAAATTGATTTTAAAGGGGCCTTCAATGACTTCAGCTCGTTCCCATCAAAAAACACCAAGGGGACGAAACTGGTGAAGGGCAAGGGCTGCCCAAAGGACTGCCGATGGCCATCGAGATACCTGACAGTATGGCGGAGTTTTTGTCAAAAAGGTCCTTGAAAGGGCAGCTGGCGGCAAAAGAGGGACTTACGCCATCAATCTGGGCGGCGGCAGGCGGGAGCTCTCATTCTCGGCGGCAAAGGCACTTGCCGCCCAAGTGCCGCCGAGGATGGAGTCGGGCCATGTAGGGTTGAAGAGCTGCAAATAAAAAGCATCAAAAAAAATAAATAAACAAACATCGACAGACCTTCAGGGTACCCCATCCAGGTAAGTCGCTATAAAGAACATTTTAAAAAATTGTTTACTAACCTTTTTCAGCTCTTCACACTTACCGTCGGGGACAGACCAGCCTCCTCGCAACGGTCCATCCCCATTCTGGTGCCAACTCCCGCCGACTCCCGCCCGCACCAATCTGGCATCTCGGCGGGCGGGAGTCCACTTACGCCACTCGGCCGTCCGCTGGCATCAGCATGTGTTCCCGGCAGTTCTCCCCTCCCACCCGCTGCTCCAGCCCAAATCATAACTGGCACTGGGCGCAACTCGAGGAGGAATGTCAGCGGCAGTGGGCGGCAGTCGGCGGCAGTGGGCGGTAAGGCCATTAATTTCGGCCCCCAAGTCTTGAACATTTTTTAAAGACATGAATGACAATACAGCACAAAAGGCACAACAGTCTCTGGTATGGAAGGATGGAATTACCACTTGTTGTGGCTTGTTGCGAGCATCAGTCAGGCAAGCAACTGGCCTAAGGCTTGCTTTTGTGACTCTCTAATCCCATTGCTTCATCAGTGCCAGCACTACCAGAGCATCCGTATTATGTTATCGACCCTTATAAGCAGCCAAGTGACAGAGTGCATCGGAGCACCGTGATACACTGTGCCATTAATGACAGGATGTTGGTTTACACATGAAGTTCTCCAGCTGGGTTGATTCCCAGTCTCAGTTGAACCAGTAGGGAAAGTTTCCGCAAATGAGGGAAGGATGGGTGAGGAGAAAATCACAGTGTGACTACTCAGGCTTGTCATTAGAGCAGGCTTCTCGTTCTTACAGAATATTAGTAGTGACCTGGATTCATCTTGTTTCCTCCCCCGCCCCCTCCTGCCCCTCCCTCAACTGAAGAATATTTCTGTTTGGGAGGGATGCAACCGTATAAGATTATGAGAGAGCTTGACAAGGTGGATGCAGAGAGGATGTTTCCACTGATGGGGGAGACTAGAACTAGAGGGCATGATCTTAGAATAAGGGGCCACCCATTTAAAACTGAGATGAGGAGAAATTTCTTCTCTCAGAGGGTTGTAAATCTGTGGAATTCGCTGCCTCAGAGAGCTGTGGAAGCCGGGACATTGAATAAATTTAAGACAGAAATAGACAGTTTCTTAAACGATAAGGGATTAAGGGGTTATGGGGAGTGAGCAGGGAAGTGGACCTGAATCCATGATCAGATCAGCCATGATCTCATTGAATGGCGGAGCAGGCTCGAGGGGCTGTATGGCCTACTCCTGCTCCTATTTCTTATGTTCTTATGTTCTTATGTTAAGGGAGATTTTTGTTCCTAAAGCTCAATCTATTGTGGGAAAAATGTCTTTAAAAGCTTGCTGAGAGTGTGTGGAATTCCACTAATCACGAGGGAGTCACTCTGGAAAAAACTACAGTATGATTGCCCACCAGAGTAACACCATTTTTCTGATGTTAGTTGGGCAGGGGGTAGAAAATGATGCCTCTTTTATATGCCCGCACTGACCTTCCCTGTGGCACTTCAATGTACGTCACATTTACTATCATTACTGCCTTTGCATCATTGGCTGTCCATCTTACCGGCATGTTACTGGCACCCAGCATGTCTAGGGCCAGAAATGTGGGTTTAAAATTGAAATGACAATTGGGGAGGGAGGGGAGAGGAATTGATGCATTCTCCACAACCATCGGATATTTCTGGGAAACACAGGCCCAGATGCCAGATGCCCCTCTTGAAGCTACTACAGCACTAGAGAGTCTTGTACCAGAAGCAGCAGCTTTTCTCCTTCTCCACAGTGGGTTCCTCAGCACAGACTCGATCCTGCCAAAATTATTTACATAACGGACAGATGGGCAGTGTTTGCCAGAACTTACTTGTCTTGCTCTGTAAATAGGCTATATATAGGTATATATGATGATACAGAAAGACATTACTTACCATTGATGAGCCTCTTCCTCTAATCTGGATTGCGTGACTGTTTCCAGGATTCGGTATACTTGGCCAAAACATTTTCTTTGTTCTAAAATTAAAATCATTTGCAATGTTAGATTTTTACAATGGCTACAATCAACAGGTGGTGTTGTTTGTGATCGAATGCCACTGTCCAGATTAACCTGGTTAGGTGACTCATTCCACGTCTATTTTTCACCACTGTATGAGCATGGATTAATCTCTGCTGCACTTTTTCCAAATGGATTGTGGGCAGATTCACTGACAATTGCACAACAACAAAACCAAACACCGCCAGTCAAATAATTTATTTAATCAAAAACAATCCTCATTAATTAAAAACAAACCAATTCAAGAAATAAATATTTGATTCACAAGATAATTACAGAAAAGGGGGGGGGCCATTCGGCCCATCTGTCTTTTGAATGAGACATTAAGTCAAGGCCTCATCACTCTCTCAGGTGGGCATAAAAGATCCCATGGCACTATTTTGAAGAAGAGCAGGTGAGTTATCCCCAGTATCCTGGCTCAATTAACACCACTAAAACAGATTATCTGGTCATGATCACATTCTTGTTTGTGGGACCCTGCGGTGGGAAAATTGGCTGCAGCATTTCCTCCATTACAACTTCTAAAAAGTACTTTATTGGCGTAAAGCACTTTGGGGCATCCTGAGCTCATGGAAGGCACTATATAAACGCAGTCTTTTTTTAAGTCATCATCCAGAAAGATCCTAAAGTCCCCCAAATTGTTCCTTAAATGATTCCTGAGCTATTGCCTCCACTACACTGAAAGTTTATTCTATGTATTAATCATCCTTTGTATGAAGAATAATTTCCTGATATCAGTCCTAAAATTGCCTTTTAATTGTTTGAACCTGGGTCCCCTTGTGCTGCTCCCACAATTTGATTTAATTCACAGTAATATTCAGGGATTACCGCTCCTTTAACAATCCTATACAGAGAGTGGTGAGAATATTAAACTTGCTGCAACAGTAGTTGAAGCAGGTAGGATTGCTGCATTTAAGGGGAGGCTTGATACATATACAAGGGAGAAGGAAATAGAAGGATACGGGAGCAGGGTGGGAAGAGGTCATTAGAATGGGAAGCAGGTCATGTGAAGTATAAGCACTTTCACAGACTGGTCTGGCCGAATCTCCTGTTTCTGCGATGTAGCTTCGATGTAATTCTATATACCTCTAGAAAATCATCTCTAGGATGTCTCCTTCTTAGGTCGAAAAGCCCAAGGCAGCAATTTTCCCGACCTCGGCAGGTCTGCGTGGACGAAGTCGGTGGCGGGGCCCAGCCCTGCTGCTGGCTCAATCCTGGCCTCCAACATGACTTTCCCCTGATTGGACTTGTTAAGCCCGTCCAGCGTGTTTCCCAGCCAATTGAAGGAAGCGAGTTTGATTACGCCATTTGATGATGTGTCATCAGCCGGTTTCCTTAAAGGGACCATCCGCAAATTTATTTTGACATTTGCGCTGTCAGTGTTCTACAGCATTGAGGTGCTGCAATCACTGACAATCACTGCACAGAGGTGCACGATCGCACCCAGACTCTCCCATGACTCCCTCCATGGAGAGAGTCACAGCACACAGAGAGGTTCTTTTCCCTTCCAATGGGTGGAAGAGACCTCCTCAGGAGACCACGCAGTCTGGTTGCACATTGCTCAGGAGGGCACAAGCAGGGATGTTGTCACTTCGTTGGTAGTTTTACACCTACTTTCCACTGTTGTAAAATCAACTGTATTTCTTGGCACTTTCAGATGCCTTCTTTCTAGGTTGAAAAGCCCAACAGGGTTATTTTCGATGGCTCCATCAGGTGCTAGAGCCTAGGAGGTGGCCAGGATGGTGTATTGAGCTGAAACATTGGTTTAGCCCACATTTAGTGCCTGCAGTGGCACAAACCTTTCAATGATCTCAATAGATCACGAAACATTACTGCAAAGCCACACTCAACCTCATCCTGCTGTGCCATTCAGCACATCCCCATCACTCTGCCTTCTCTACCCTACCCCTGCACATCCTTTCTCACACCAACATATCTTGCACCTCCACCCATCCCTCCCTCTCTAGCTACATTATCACTTCCCCATCTCACTAGCCACCCCTCGCACTCGTACTCATCCTAGTCCAATCATACCAACTAACAACAAAAAAGGGTAAGCACTTGTGTGTTTTAGCCAATGTTCATGTGAAGTTTCTGTTAAGGTGCTGTCAAACATTGAAATCTTTATTTTCAACACTTTTCATTCTTGGACAGACTTGTGTGCACCTTTGGAAGAGAATTAGTGAGCTGTGGTGAATGGTGAGACATAACGGTACCCTCTGCAATGCTGATATGTTTTATGTTATTGGTGCGGGGTGGTGCCAATCTGGCACATCATGTGGCAGCCAGGGTGTGCAGCATTAAGTGAAGTAAATGTGGCCATGGTGAAGCCATCCCTGAAATTCCGGGCAGCAATGTGGTCAGGTGCTGATGCCCTCTGTACTGGACAGCATCAGGTGATTGCTGAGAAGGTTGGTGTGGTTGTTGGTGCTGCTGGTGCGCCTGGTGATGCTGGCACACCATGAACACTCCTCCCACTGCCCCCTCCCGCCCCCCCATGTCCCGCCATTCAGCCCCTCAAGCCTGTTCCGTCATTCAGTGAGACCATGCCTGATCTGTACCTTAACTCCATGCACCCGCCTTGGTTCTGCCACCCTCAATACTTGATCGAACCTACAAGCTGGTCCATGAATCCTGTCCCAAACAGTTATGCTGCAACAAAGTATGGTGCCTCCCAACCTTCCCTCTCACTTGGAGTCAAGTTATTTCCTGGGAGAGGCTAAAGCATCAGATTTAAAAAATCCACATGGCCAATTTGAGGGAAAGAAAATTTGCATGTCAGGTCTGCTCAGCGCTGACAGACCCGACATTTAGTAAAGGTGTCTAGACTCGGTGTAAAAAAACTCTCTCCTACCCGACCCGCCACCGATCATGCCCACTGAACCCCCAGAAAATTCCCCCCCAAGTTTCTGAAACCTTTCTCATAACTCAAGACCGCTGACATTTTGTATCAGCCTCATAACTCTTCATTGCACTGCCTCTAGTGCTTGAATATTTCTTTTGTTTCTTAGCGACCACCCCACTCAAGAGAGTGAGTTCCTGTAATTCTGTTGCACAATGGTTGTGCCCTGTAAGATAAGAGCCTGTCCGCTCTTACTTGAGTTTGTTAATTATTTGACTCCTATGTTCAGCATGGATATGCCTCTATTTATGAAGCCTAGGATCCCGTAAGCCTTTTTAACTGCTTTCTCAACCTGCCCTGCCACCTTCAACGATTTGTGCACATATATCCCCAGGTCTCTCTGTTCTTGCACCCCGTTTAGGATTGCACCATTTAGTTTATATTGCCTCTCCTTGTTCTTCCGACCAAAATGTATCACTTTGCACTGTAAGGGGGAAAAAAGTACACCTGAGTAAGAAGCATAAGGGAATTAGGAGGTCCTGAGGAATCAGGAGTTCTTCTGTCTTACGGTATGGATTGTAATATTGACCGGTTATGTATAACCTGCTTATGTATGTAAAGCACGCTTATACACACACTTACATTGGGTTAAGAAGAGGGAGGCAGCAATGCCTGATGGTTAATGAACAATCTTAAATAGCCAACATTGCATTGACCCTTAGCACAGAAAATAGAAGATGAAAACTCATTCAGCACAGAGAACATGGACTCAAATGTTTGGGAATATAGATTGTAAACAGCATCCGAATCTCATCATATACCCTGGGATGCAAGGTCAATTGAATAGTCATGAGCAACTGAGGAAAAGTTGAATACATTCCAGAAGGGTGACATGTGATGGGAGATGGACAGGTGGGGAAGAACCACAGACGCCAATGTGAGCCGTAGGCCAATCGGTGGTTTTGTAGGAGGGTCGCACAAATTGAAAAATCATATAACTATGCTTGTAGAACTCTTGTACTTTGAAGTGCTCACTCGGAATTTTTCCCGAGCATATTTGAATAATAAAACCGATGAACCGAAGTTTTCATCTATGTGATTCCGTGGTCATTATCAGGAGGGCGAGGGCAGGTATCGACTCCTTATATCAGGGAGTCCGACTCGAGAAACAGAAGTCTTCCTTTTACCCCAGCAGCACTTTTCTGCATTAAATTTCATCTGCCATGTGTCCGTCCATTCCACCTGCCTGTCTATGCCCTATTGAAGTCTACCTCTATCCTCCTCACTGTTCACTATACTTCCAAGTTTTGTGTCATCTGCAGATTTTAAAATTGTGCCCTGTACACCCAAGTCCAAGTCATTTACACAAATATCAAGAAAAGCAGTGGTCCTAGTACTGACCCCCAGGGAATACCTTCCTCCAGTTCGAAAAACAACCATTCACCACTGCTCTTTGTTTCCTGTCACTTAGCCAATTTCATATCCATGTTGCCACTATCCTTTTTATTCCATGGGCAAAAAATGACAATACGTCAGGGCAAAGTGGCAAGTTGGATCCAAAATTGGCTCAGAGGCAGGAAGCAAAGGGAAATGGTCGATGGGTGTTTTTGCGACTGGAAGGATGTTTTCAGTGGGGTTCCACAGGGCTCAGTACTTTGTGTGATGTACATTAATGATCTAGACTTGAATATAGGGGGTATGGTTAAGAAGTTTGCAGATGATACTAAAATCGGCTGTGTGGTTGATATTGAAGAAGAAAGCTGCGGACTGCAGGAAGATATCAATGTACTGGTCAGGTGGGCAGAACAGTGGCAAATGGAATTTAATCCAGAGAAGTGTGAGGTAATGCATTTGGGAAGGGCGAACAAGGAAAGGAAATATTAAATGGTAGGATACTGAGAAGTGTAGAGGAACAAAGGGACCTTGGAGTGCAGGTCCACAGATCCCTGAAGGTTAGCAGATCAGGTACATAAGATGGTTATGAAGGCAAATGGAAGACTTGCCTTTATCAGTCGAGGCATGGAATACAAGAGCAGGATGGGGTTATACTTGAATTGTATAAAACACTGGTTAGGCCACAGCTGGAGTACTGCGTGTAGTTCTGGTCACTGTATTACAGGAAGGACATTATTGCACTGGAGAGGGTACAGAGGAAATTTACGAGAATGTTGCTGGGAGTGGAGAATCTAAGCTATGAGGACAGATTAGATAGGCTGGATTTATTTTCATTGGAACAGAAGAGACCTCACTGAGGTGTATAAAATTATGAGGGGCCTAGATATAGTGGATAGAAAGGGCCTATTTCCCTGAGCAGAGGGGTCAACAACCAGGGGGCATAAATTTAAAGTAATTGGTAGAAGGTTTAGAGGGGATTTGAGGGGAAATTTCTTCACGCAGAGGGTGGTGGGGGTCTGGAACTCACTGCTTGAAAGGGTGGTAAAGGCAGAAACCCTCACCACATTTAAAAAGTATTTGAATGTGCATCTGAAGTGCCGTAACCTGAAGGCTTACGGACCTAGAGCTGGAAAGTAGGATTAGACCGGATCGCCTCGTTGGCCGGCATGGGCACGATGGGCCAAAATGGCTTCCTTCCATGCTGTAAACTTCTATGATTCTATGATACTCTATACATCAGTTTGACCCAGTGGTAGCATGCTCCCCATTGCAACTGAACATTACATTTTCAGGTCCATTGCAGGACTTAACCATATAATCCAGGCTGACACTTCTTAGCAGTGCTGAGCAAGTGCTGCATTATTGGAGGTGCCATCTTTCAATGAGATGTTGAATCGTGGCCCAGGTAGCCTAGTCAGTTGGATGCAGAAAGATCCCATAACACTATTTAAAGAGAGGCGAGGAGATTTATCCTCATCAGCATTTATTCCTCAATCAACACCACTAACACACATTAGTGGGTCATTTATCTCATTTGCTATTTGTGGGACTTTGCTGTGTGCTGATTGGCTGCTGTATTTACCTAATTAACAATATTGACTATATTTCAAAAGTGAATTAATTGTGTCTAAAATGTTTTGGAATGTCCTGGGGATCTGAAAGGTGCTATACAAATGCATTTTCTTTCTTTTACCGAGGGACAGTCTTCTTCAAAAAGTATTTTGACCATTTTTTTTTAATGGCCATTCAAATCTGTGGCACAATTTCTGCCCAAACAAATCATTGCAGCGCAAAACAATGTGCAATGCCATCCCAACAAAAATGAAGGCGGCGTTCCTTTAAAAGCTGCCCTTTTATAAAGTTTCTCACCGTTTAACAAGGAACGAGCAACTCCATGTCACCAGAAACACAAAACTGATGATTGCAACGCAAACACCAACAGCAATTTTTGGCAATTCACCATCACCTGCAGCAAAAAGAAAACAATTAGAGGGCATGCTATCACTGTTCCCTCTCATTTTGTTTCTTGGGCCGCCCGGCCCCTTTCAACGGGCTGCACGGCCCATTCAAACTTCTACACATGTGCGGTTTTTCCCCTTAAAAGTTGGTGAGCCAGCTGTGCGAGACCTCTGGAGCGCTGCATGGCATTGCATGCTGCATATAATGGCTTCCAGATATTATAGAACATCAATGTGTCATTTGTTTCAGTTATCTCTGTCTAAACGCACAACATTCAGAGATGTGATGCAGATTAGGTGGAGCTCTGTCTTCACAGACAGCAACTTCTTCATACAACTTCCTTGTGCAACAACTAAATAAAGACAGTATGTTCATACGTTTTAGATTCCAATTTGTTCTTTGGCTTAACTATTAGTGGTTGGAAATAGCTAAACTAGCTTGTGAAACAAAAGTACGAGCAGCTCACTGTAATTTAATAATGACACTTGTGGTCGGGACAATAAGCACCAGTTGCTCATAGTCACCACTCCCTTTTGTGGGTTGCTGTTTGTTTCACTGCCACTTGCATTGGTAATTTTCGAAGACATTTTGTAGGATTGTTTCTGAATCACTCGTATCCCCTTTAGGGCATGTCCAGGAATGAACGAAACAGTAAAAATGAGTAAGATTCTCAAATGGATTCTTGAAGCTGTCATCCTTCTGGTGATAGACTACCTAAAACAAAAGGTACTTTAAAAATGTACCAATTTACATCATTTTAGGAATTCATCAAGGTTTGGCTTGTGTTGCTAAAATGTGTTTGCCCCTGTCAAGCTGGAGATATACAGATTCTAATAAATGAAAATAACTGGAATACAAGACCATTGAAAAACATCTAAAATCATTGACTGTTGTCCTAAACATTTGACTTGGAAGGGATTAAACATTCAAGAAAGACAGTTTACTAGAAAGACTGAAAGAGACAGTTTGTTTAAGTAAAAAAAGATTCTCTTTTACATTTTTTCTCCCTTTTTAGGTCTCCGGTGACCAGTTGAGAGGGTGGATAAGTGGGCTACTCCCAGGCTTTGCCAGTGCAGGTCTGTAAACTCGTCATTAGAAGATGCACGTGTGAATTGAGATTTCCTCCACACCCAAGTTTAAAAAAAAATATTCCGGTGAGAATTACCTAACCCTCATTCTCTGTTCCATCCACGCTCCCTCCCTTCCCATCCCAACATGTTCTGGCCTTAATCGGGGATTCACCAGTTGAGGTATTGCCTAAGTAGCCTGAACACAATCTCATAAATGAGTCAAAGTTGTGACAGGGGATGTGTTGGGACCATGCAACCTGTGCACTTGCACAGAGCACCAGCCTGTCAGGGGCCCCGTGTGGATGCAGTGGTAAGTATTATCATCGTCCAGTAAAATGTAGGGGCCCCAAACTGAACTTTTGCACAGGGCCTCCACAAGACATTCACTATACCTGGCTGGTGAACAAGAAGCTGAAGCAGAAAGGAAACACAGGAAAGCAGTGGGTCTGGAGCCTGAATCTACACAACTCAGCTAGATGTGATCTGAATAATATTGTATTCGGCGATATTACTTCCCCTCGGACCAGGATACCAATAGAAAATTGTCTCATTTGCATGATTCTACATTTGTAGGTATTGAAGAAACTGTACAGTGAAACTCTGTGAACCAATTAGATGTAATTAAAACTATTAGATGCATATTTGGGGAAATAAATTGCCATTGATTTTGCAAAGTGCTATATTCATATACCATAACAGCTTGTTTTTGTAAACTTTACCAAATTCTTTTGTGGCAAAAGTCACTGCTTCACTTCTGACTCCTTCTCCTTCCTGGGTAAAACCCGAGATCTGTATGGCATAGAGAGTTTTGGGCAAAAGCCCTGTGAGTGTGTAACGCGTTGTGGAAGAGTTCACTGAAATGGCTGCAAAGATACAAGAAGACACGGTATTAGCAAGATAAAGGCCTGAACAAGCCTGGTGGGCCACTGCACTGCCTGGAATGAGGCCGGCGGGTCTTTTACCCATCAGCTTTCCCCGCCGCTCACCCTGTCCCAAATCCTGGGGACATGTCATTATCTTAAAGGCAGCAGGTGTCCATGCCCCGGACATCTGCACCATAGAATTTGGAATTTCAGAGTGGCAGCTTACCACTCTGTTGGGGGGTGGAATGCAAGATCAGTCCGGCCAAACTGGCTAAGTTTTTACAGCAGAGTTGAACTTTCCTTTAGTTGTCAAATTTTTAAATGCAATGAATTGCTCTTAGATCAATGACCTTTGGAAAATGACATTATGGGCCCCACTTACACCTCCTGTAGTTGCCTACAGTGGAACTGATGGGATTTCCAGCAAGGTACGCCATTCTTCCAATCATGCCTCTTACGATGATGTCTGGATGGAGGAGGTGGGCAAAAGAAGCTGGTTCCACCACCAAATTCCTCCATTCACCTCTGCCCAGATTGCAGGATTTTTGTGGCAGTGAATCAGAGAAACTTTAGGGCTAAATTCTTATTTAGCAATTGAATTTTTTTTAAGTCACATAAAAAGTACAGCAGTAATTCTTGATCAACTAAATAAATACCACAGTGAAAATAAGGTAACTTGGGACAAGGGGTGCAGTTAATTCGTGCATTGACCTTTCATTTCTAGACTTGATTTAGAATCCAGCCCAAACTGATAAGATGAAAGTCTTCTTTTACTCTGTTGATTGTAAGGGTGCAAGGGGAAATCAGCTTAAGAGTGTGAGGGGAAATCAGCTTAAGGCAATCTCAACCCAATTCCTAGTAGGTATGGGCTCTTGCAGACAATTGTGCAGAATGTATCTGTAACTCACTCAGAAATCACAGGAGTGGCCAGTGTGGGACATGAGGATATCACCAGTATATTAGGGTTGCTCTTCTAAGAATGGAGTTAAGGCCCATTGTTAAGGCAGAGTATAGGGAGTTTTGCTGTGTTACTGGCCCTGGATCCTTGATGCTGACAATAGGGGGTAGAAATGTGTTGGCCCCTGGTTTTGGGTGCGAAGGCGGCAATGCAGCTGTAACTTGTGCCCGAACCACCGACCATTGTAAATGAGATTGGCAATTAGTGTCAAATTAGGGACAGTTTATGCTAATAGCTCACTATGTTTGAGACTGCCCAATCTCATTTCACACAGAGGATTTAGAGTCAGCAGTGAGAAGACGTTTTCATCCAACAACTTAGGTTGCTTTAAACCCAGGTCCCAGAACAGAACAAAGTGGCAACCCATTGGGCTGCCCAGTCCCCGAATTGCCCTCACTGTTGAAAGTTACTTGACTTTCTCCACATGCCACACACGATTCCCTGACAATTTTGGTTTTATTGTGTAGATTAAATGCATTAACACTAGGAGCTCAATATAATTAAAGATAAAATTGGATATTAAGTATCAATTGAAAATTATACTTTGATCTTACACATAAAAGCGTTTGTGACAGAAGCCTTGTTCAAATAATAGAAAATCCTGTAGCCTTGAAGAAAACCTTGGCATTCATCATCAGGTATTCGATTCCATCTTATCATTGCAGAGGTTTTCAAAATATTGGTGACCATAATATTACCGGGACCAGATCTTGGTGCTTGGATCGAGAGAGAAATTAAATATACATCTATTTAGTATTTTGGTTTCTTTTAAATAAATGAATGAAAAGTGATAACAGAAATATAAAATAATATCATAGATTTTGATCCAACATACTTCCTTCTAATGTGTAGACATCAACCATCCCAACTGTTAGCTCAGTATTGTTCACTTGTTTCCATTTTTTTGTTCTTCTGTGCAACATTATTCTGTATCGTTGCTTTGGCTCAAATGTTCCTGAATAATTGAAAATTGTTTCATGTGATGAATAGCCTGCAACTTCACAAAATTCAAAGACCAGAAATCAGATACAGCAGAGTGGTAGAATGCAGACTTGTGCGTTAATTTCCGACATGATGAGTTCCCAATCTTCGTCAGACCATCTATGGAAAGTGTAGAGTGCCGATATGACACTTACCCCGGGTGGGGAAAGGGGTTGCATGTGGAGCATTAGAAAAGTTAGGGCGCTCTTACAGGGTGTCAAAAGTTGCTGCTATTCAGTGGTGAAGGAGATTAAAATAAAAACTCTCCATTTATCTCCAAAGACACAACCCGCTACATTGAAAGCACAATATGTTAGTCAGCGTCTGAAAGAGAAAGACGGGTTAACGTAACCAAGCTCTGATAAAGGATGACCCAACCTACCTTTATTCTTTCAGATGACAATCAATCTATTGTGCATTTCCAACATGTTCTGTTTTTGTTTCAGATTTTTGATTCTTGTGTTTCTTTATTTCTCAGCACTGTTTAGTCACAGGGCTGAACTTTCAACTTTAGTTGGGGTGTAAACCGGGCAATATCGGATTGGTCATCCATTATACACAACGCCCGATCTTCCTTTGAGTGGGGTGTATAACAGATATCGCCTGATTTCTGCCCCCGCTAAAGTTGAAAGCTCCGGAGGCAGTCTTCCAAACTCCCTTTAATTAAACAAAAGCAAAATACTGCGGATGCTGGAATCTGAAATAAAAACAGAAAATGCTGGAAATCTCAACAGGTCAGGCAGCATCTGTGGAGTGAAACCGAGTTAACGCTTCGGGTCTGTGACCCTTTGTCAGAACTGGAAAAGTTCAAAGTGTAACAGATTCTTAAGGAAATGCAGGGGCACTGAAAGGGGGAGGGGAGGAAAGAACAAAAGGGAAGGTCTGTGATAGGGTGGAAGGCAGGACTGATTTAAGAGACAAAAGGGACGACGGACAAAAATGAGATGGTAATGGCACAAGTTAAGAAACAAAAGATGAGTCTAGATAGGGTGTGAATGGTGGAATCATCACCAGCTGCCATGGGAAAGAGAGAAAAAGGGGGGGGGGTGGAGTGTTTGTAAAAAAAAGGGAGGAAAGGGAAAAAAAAAGGATGGGCAGAATATATGGTCTGAAATTGTTTAACTCGATGTTGAGTCCAGAAGGCTGTAAAGTGCCTAAATGAAAGATGAGGTGTTGTTCCTCAAGCTGTTCCTTTAATTAAAGACACTTAAAGCTGAAGCATCTTTTCTTGCTATTCAATCACATGGATGAGCGAGAGCAGCCTTCGGCAGGCCAAGATTAAGGATTTGTTGGCCCTCAGCACAGGATGAAATTGTGGCTACCTACATGCAATTGAGCCATCCTTGATTCACACTTCGCAGCAAAGTAGGTCGGAGCTGCTGGCTGCTCTTGGCAGCGAGTTACTGCTTCTGGTTTTGTTGAGATTCTCAGAACATTTGGTGTGTTTAATGTAAACAAAAGAACACCAGCAAAAATCTAAGCCACGCCGATATTTCTCTGATCCTGTGAAATGGAAGCCAAGACTGCTGACAGAATCATGATGTAGGGCGCTTAAATGCTGATGGTATTGGTCAGGTCTAAATGCCAGTTTGGAACCGCTGCAATTTAGAGGGGTTAAAATTGCCATCTCCAAAGAATAGGAATAAATAATTTCCATATGCTATAACTGGCACTACTAAGACCGTCTATTTCCACCTCTGTAACATTGCCTGGCTCTGCACCTGGCTCAGCCTCATCCATGCCTTTGTTATCTCTAGACTCGACTATTACAACACACTCCTGGCTGGCTTCTCATCTTCCACCCTCCGTAAACAAGGGTCATCCAAAACTCTGCTACACATGTCCTAACTCGCACCAAGCCCTGTTTACCCATCGCCCTGTGCTCGCTGACCTACGTTGGCTCCCAGTTAAGCAACACCTTGATTTTAAAATTCTCATCCTTGTTTTCAAATCCTTCCATGAGTTCTCCCTGTCGCTGTAACTTCCTCCAGCCCGACAAACCTCCGAGGTATTATCGCTCCTCCAATTCTGGCCTCTTGTACATCCCCGATTTTAATCTCCACTTGCCTGGATGAGTGCAGCTCCAACAACACTCAGGAAGTTCGACACCATCCAGAACAAAGCAGCCAGCTTGATTAGCACCCCATCCACCACATTAAACACTCACTCCCTCCACCACCGGTGCACCGTGGCTGCAGTGTGCACCATCCACAAGATGCACTGCAGCAACTCACCAAAGCTTGGTCGGCAGCGACTCCCAAACCCGCAACCTCTACCACCTAGAAGGACAAGAGCAGCAGGTGCATGAGAACACCACCAAGTTCCCATCCAAGTTACATACCATCTTGATTGGGAATATATCGCTGTCCCTTCATCGTCGCTGGGTCAAAATCCTGGAACTCTCGCCCTAACAGCACTGTGGGAGTACCTTCACCACATGGACTGCAATGGTTCAAGAAGGTGGCTGACCACCACCTTGTCAAGGGCAGTTAGGGATGGGCAATAAATGTTGGCCTAGCTAGCAATGCCCACATCCCAGGAACGAATAATTAAAAAAAAAATCGCTTCACTATTGGCAGCCATGCCTTCATTTGCCTAGGCCCTGAGCTCTGGAATTCCCTACCCAAACCTTTCTGCTCTCTACCTATCTTTTTCCTCCTTTAAGACACTTCTTGAAATCTACCTCTTTGACCAAGCTTCTGGATATCTGCTCTAATTTCTCCTTATATGGCTTGGTGTCAAATGTTTTGTCTTATAACACTCTTATGAAGCACTTTGGGACATTTTACTATGTTAAAGGCACTATATAAATATAAGTTGTTGATGTTGTTGTTGTCATCATTCATTGGCTGTAAAGCACTTTGGGATGTCCTCAGGTCGTGGAAGGTACTATATAAATGCAAGTTCTTTCTTTGTTCCTATATAAATGCCTCCTATTTGACCAGAGTTCTTCTGCCTGAACTGTTGGTTGGGCTGAACATATACTAATTTTAGCAATTTAACAAGGCTTTCCCAGAATCAATACATTCTGTGGATTTTTGCTTCTAAATTGTTGCGCTGCATTTGCTTAGGAAACACTTTTTTCCTGGGAGAATTGACAGTCAACAGAGGAATCGATACAATGGGAACACTCGTGAACCTGATGCTGAAACATGTGTTTCCTTTAATGCAAATGGGAAAATTGTAGACTGTTCATTCATATACTTTATACAAAATAAACTAATGGATGGTTTGAAGCTCTGCTTATATTGGTAGAATGCTTCTGAGTTCATCTTCCGTAAAGAAAGAAAAATTCACATGTTGGCATATTTCAGTAGCCAGTGCACAGATCAAGGGTTCTGTTACAATCTCGCTCAGAATTCATTACCCAGTTACTTGCATATTTAAGCATTGTGAAATATGGGATGGTCATGAATTTGAATCAATTCAATTACAAGGCTGTCTGGTTGTTTCTCTATTAAGGCTGCTAAATGGATTTAGTTCAGGCAATCTTAATCTGTATTTTTAGTGTCACAAAGCCAAGCCACTAAGATACACCTGCAGTATTTTGCTTTCGCACTATTGTCGGCTGGTTGTCAGCTGTGATTCAGTGGGTAGCACACTCACCTGAGTCAGAAGGTTGTGGGTTCAAGTCTCACTCCAGGAACTTGAGCACATAAAAAAAAAATCTAGGTTGACACTCCATTGCAGTGCTGAGGGGGTGCTGCACTGTCGGACATGATGTTAAACTGAGGCCTCGTCTGCCCTCTCAGGTGGACATAAAAGATCCCACGGCACTATTTCGAAAAAGAGCAGGGGAGTTGTACCTGGAGTCCTGGCCAATATTTATCCCTTAATCAACATAACAAAAACAGATTATCTTGTCCTTATTACATTGCTGTTTGTGGGAGCTTGCTGTGTGCAAGTTAGCTGTGTTTCCCACATTACAACATGATTATACTTCAAAAAGTACTTAATTGGCTATAAAGTGCTTTGAAACATCCAGTGGTCGTGAAAGGCGCTATATAAATGCAAGTCTTTCTTTATTTCTTTCTAAGATATATTACTCAATTCTACCTGGTTACTAAATGCGCCTTTGTTGACCTGGGAGAAATGAATGTGAGAAACAATAATGTCCTGTTGGGGCAGTATAGCATGAGATTGAGTCACATGTACAAGAGCACTGCATTGCACAAAACTGACTGATACCCCTTGAACTGACTAGAGATTTGATTCATTCTGCTGCACTGTACAAAGTTCAATTTCTTAGCACTGTTATCTCTAACTTTGAGTAGCACTGACAGGAGAACAATAAAAAAAATACCTGAACCCAAGTAAATATTCCCTGGTTCCAAAATAATCTTTGCGTTAATAAAATCTCAGGAATGGAAAGAAAAAGCTCACCTTTCAGAGTGTAATTTTGAAGTCCCAGTTTTATTTTTTCTGAGCGTATAATACGTGTTTCGTTCCCAATGACAGGACCCCAATCAACAACATACAATTTTTTCTGGTTATACTTCCAGTTAATAAAAATACTGTCATTCCCATGTGGAGTTGCATTTATCGTGTTTTTTAGATCTGTACAAAGTTGAAGTGTTACATTTTAGCTGCAAAAATCATGCATGTGAAAACTTTTCAGAGTGAGATGAAGATAATTAATGCAAAGATACACTTACCCATTTGATTAAAAGGCGGGATTACTATTTCCTTTGCAGGCGAAGACCCAGCTGAATTGTAAGCTAGAACTTGGACTTTGAAAGGTGCTTGTGAAAGGATGAAGGTACACGCTCGGTTGATTGTCTTAAATGAGTACTTAATATTGTTTTGGTTTGTAAGTTGCCTTTCAATGGTGATATTGTATCCCTGCACCGTTGCATTGATGGCTGTGGCTGGATTCTGAAAGAAGACCCGCTTTATGAAAAAAGTTGGCAGGAGTTTTTTTGAACAAACTGAGCAACTTTTTGTCTTAAAAGTAACAATTAAACAAGCGTCTTCATTGGCCCCGGGAGAAAAGATTGTGGCAAACAGAAATCTCCTGTTGGGGCAATATAGACTAGTATCTAGGGGCTCAAGTTTCGACCTGAGTTGCTCCTATTTTTTTGGAGCAACTAGTTTAGAATGGAGCATCTTAGAAATTGCAATTCTCGGCATTTAGTTTGCTCCAGTTCTAGTCAGTTAGAATAGTTTCATTGTAGAACAGATTTTTTTTTCAAAAGGGGGCGTGTCCAGCCACTTACGCCTGTTTTGCAAGTTTAGGCAGCGAAAACTTACTCCAAACTAACTTAGAATGGAGTAAGTGTAGATTTTTGTACGCTCAGGAAAACCTTGCCTACACTTAGAAATCAGGCGTAGAGAACGAGAGATGGAGGGGGGGAAGAGGGGTTTACAAACATTAAACACTTCACTTTTACAAATAAAGAGCCAACATCAATAATAAATGATAAATAAATCAATAAATCAACCAATAAAATCAAAAAAAAATTAAAAAATTAAAATAAAAATAATAATAAAAAATCAATCAATAAATAAAAAATTAAGTTTCTACTCACCGACTGCAGCACCGGGAGCCCTCCAACAGCGTGCTGGGATGGGCGCCCCCCCCACCCCCCACCCACAGAGTCTCTTTCTCTCTATCTCTATCAGTGTCTCTCTTTCTCTCTTTGTCAGTGCCTCTCTCTCTCTCTGTCAGTGTCTCTCTGTGATTCTGACAGCGAGGGGGAGAGAGGAGGGGGGGAATGGAGGGAGGGGATGGAGGGAGGAGAGGGAGGCGTAGAGGAGGGGGAGAGAAGGAGAGGAGGAGGAGAGGAGGGGAAGGAGGAGGGAGGGAGAGAGGGAGGGGGAGAGAAGAGAGGGAGAGGAGGGGGGAGGGAGAGGGAGGAAGAGGAGGGGAGGGAGGGAGAGGGGGGGAGGGTGAGAGGGGGGAGGGTGAGAGGGGGAGGGAGAGAGGGGAGAGGGGGGGGAAGAGAGGGGGAGGGAGGGAGAAAGGGAGAGAGGAGGGGGAGGGAGGGAGGGTGGAGAGGAGGAGGAGGGAGGGAAAGGAGGGGGATGGGGAGAGGAGGGGGAGAGAGGGAGGAAATGGGGAGAGGGGGAAGAGGAGAGGGGGGAGAGGGAGACTTAACGGGCCGTGCCGAAGACTTCGGGCGGGGAGGCCGGGTCCCGCCGAGGACGACATGGAGGGGGAGGAGAGGAGGGGTGGGGGAGCGGGAGCTAAACGGGGGGGAGGGAGGGGGGAGGGGGAGCTAAATGGGAGGGATGGAAGGAGGCCCAAGTCCCGATCTTTGCTCTGGCAGCCCATTCGGCCAGGGCTAGGGGTGGCGTGCTTCGGGCCCCTCCCACACAGCCTCGGTGGCCTGGAGCTACTGTACATGCGCGCACACTCTAGCGCGCATGTGCAGAGGTCCCGGCACTGTTTTCAGCGCCGGGACCTGGCTCCACCCCCCACGCGTTCTGCCAGGGGCTTGGATCGACCGGAAGGAGGGGAGAATACCAAGGTAAATAATAGACGTTGTTTCTGTTTTAAAAAGTCGGTGCACCACACGAAGATGCGCCGTTCTAACCCTGGGGGCAAACTTGGGCCCATAGTCTATATGCAAGGCTCAGGGCCTAACATCTAGACAACAAACATAGTTTGCACTGTGTCATTTTGAACTTCACCTCAGTTTCTCTTTTGTTATATTCTTATTCACGTGTAAAATATTAATTTCAATCATCACCAATGTAGGAAAGTGTATTTTGAACTAACGATCACAAAATAGGTCTTTACTACATATAACTGGAGTGCATTTCAGTACTTATTTTTGAAGTCTTTTGGGGAGAAATTTGCTTTGTTTGCGCTCCCATTAGCATCTTGGGGGGGGGGGGGGTTGGGGCGGCACTAACAGGGCGCAAACGATTTCTCATCCTGGGGGCATGCTCCCACCAGTAGCACCCCATGCCGGCGATGTGTGCAGCGACCCGTTTTTGCCCTGCAGCAGAAATTGGGCAGCGCCGCATGAGGCCGCTGTGGGCGATGCCAGCCTCATGGGTCGTGAACTGGGCCGCACTCCATGTGTGGGGCAGAAAGTAAAGGGGAGGTGTGCGCCGCCTTTTTTTTCCCCAGCCGACTTCCCGGTGCAGCCTTTCGTAGTCCATTTCACGGGGTCCGTGAAGCGATGGTACAGCCTGGCACTCCGCTTTTGTGCCGGGCTGCAACACCGGCACACCGCATCCCCCGTGGCATTGTGCTGGCCCCTGTTATACCTGTTCTATGTTCAGTACAACTCACAAACACACACAAGTCTTAAGATGGCAGAACACTCCGGAATTCTAGTTAGGTGACCTGTTCCCTCTTTATTTGTACACAGCACTGGCTGCAGTGCCACAGTAGTCCACAGGTGGAGCTATATATATTACACTTCTCCCTCCTTAATGAAGAAGTAATTATAACAAAATAATCATCATACATAACTTGCATGGTTATACATAACAAAAGATATGGACTTATTTTGCCATATTTACAAATCAAGCTTAACTACTTGTTTTCTGTTTCAAAGAGGATACCTTCACTCTCGAACAGAACCTTCCAAACATGGTGTCAAATTTAAACTCATTCGAGGCCGATCCTCCAAGGGATGCCCTAGATTTCCATTTGAACACTCTCTAACTTCAAACTGTTGGTCTGTCTGAATCAGACTCAGACTTAAATTCTGAATTTCTCTTGGATTTGTTTCCAGTACATTGGATGTAGGATATGCTACTGGTACTTTACTTGTATCAAAACTATCTGATGAGTCAGAAATAATTGAATCATTCCCACCTTCAATTACTTTCACATCTGTAGGCAAAATATGATCAATGTGAACAAACCTAACCTGTCCATGATCAAACATCTTGACCAAATATGTGCGAGGACCACATATTTTCACCACTTTAGCCATTTATGGTGATAGTTTTTCACTCTTACCTTCTGATTTAATTTCATACTTCTCTCTTTTACTCTACCTCTATTATGATTCTCTTTCTGTCTTAATTGTTTCTCTTCTACGGACTGTGCTAAATTTGGTTTTAACAACGAGAATCTGGTTCGTGGCTGTCGTTTGAGAAATAACTTTGCTGGTGTTGCACCAGTAGTTGTATGAGTATTACGCTACGTAATTAGAAAATTAGCCAATTTGTGGTCCAATGACAACTGTCATTTCTTTGGATTTGGATCCAACATCTATTTGATGAGCAATGTTTTATAATTTGTACTGTGCGCTCTGGTGTACCATTAGAAGCAGGGTGGTATGGTGCAACCTTGGTATGTTTCACACTATTTTTGCTTGTGAACGATGCAAATTCTTGTGAATGAAATTGTGGTCCATTATCAGAAACAATTTCTTCTGGGAGGCCAAATGAAGAAAATAATCTTTGTAAAATGTCTAATGTTTTACTTATTGTTATTTTCCACATTGGAAACACCTCGACCGACTTTGATTGCCTATCAATCACAATGAACAATTGTTGTCCTTCTAGCTCAGCAAAATCGATATGTAGCCTTTGCCAAACCCTGGGAGGCCATTTCCATGGCTGTAATGGTACTGGTGGTGGTTTCTTGCTTACCGATTGACATGTTGTACACTGACTGATGATGTACTCTATATCTTTATCTAGACTTGGCCACCATAAGTAACTGCGTGCAAAACTCTTGGTCAAGCACATTCCCAGGTGCTGGTCATGGAGGTCTCCTAACAATTTGAACCTGAATTTATTTGGTATAACCACTCCTGTACCCCACATGATACAATCATTATCAACTGATAATTCATTCCTACGAATGAAGAATGGATGAATATCTTTGTCTGTTACCTAGTTTGGCCAGCCATTTGCAATATACTTATACACCTTTGACATAACTGGGTCACGTTTGGTTGCTCTACCAATCTCTTCAGCTGTGACTGGCAGTTCATCAATGTATGAAAAATAGAACACTTCTTCCCTATCGGGTGTAACTTGTGATGGGGCAGGCAATCTAGACATAGCATCAGCATTACTGTGATCAGCTGATTGTCTGTATTCAATATCATATGTATATGCTGACAAAATTAAAGCCCATCTCTGCATTTGGGCAACAGCTAATGTTGGAACTGGGGACTTTGGATGGAGGATAGCTGTCAGGTACTTATGGTCCATAATGATGGTAAACTTACGACCATACAAGTATTTGTAGAACTTCTTGACCCCAAACATTAATGCCAAAGCTTCCCTTTCGATTTGTACATAATTACACTCACTGGCACTGAGAGGGCATGAAGCAAAAGCAATTGGTCTCTCCTCACCACTATGTAGTACATGAGAGATCACTGCCCCAACTCCATATGGAGAGGCATCACATGCTAGTTTGATCTCCTTAGATACGTCATAGTGAACTAACATGGTGCTCTCTACCAATTTGCTTTTACACTCCTTGAATGCAGTGTCGCATTCTTCTGACCACTTCCAATGGATCTGTTTTTTCAATAGTGGATGTAATATTGTAGCCAAATTTGGTAGAAATTTCCCATAATAGTTCAAAATACCCAAAAATGATCGAAGTTCAGTGACATTCTTGGGAGTGGGTGCATTTCTGATTGCATCCAGCTTTCCCTTGGTTGGATGTAAACCATCTTTGTCTACTCTGTACCCTACATGGAGTTTTGAAATAACTCATACTTGTGAGCAGACACTCGTACTCTGTGCTTCTCTAGCCGTTTGAGGACTTCATTCAATAAGTTATTATGAATTGCCTATTTGATGCCGAAATTAGTATGTCATCTAAATAACATACTACCCCTTCAATACCTTGCAAAATCTGGTTCATCACCCCTTGGAATATGGCAGCAGCAGAAGACACTCCAAATGGTAGCCTATTAAATTGATATAGGCCTAGATGAGTATTTATAGTCAAGCATGACTTGGACTCCTCATCTAGTTCAAGCTAGATGAGGAGTCATTCGTAAGATCCAACTTTGAGAAGATCTGACCACCTGTCAGTGTTGTGAACAAATCTTTTACATTTGGCAATGTATTGGGGAGATTACCCTCTAGAAACTGGTTTACGGTTACCTTATAATCACCACACAATCTTACAATGGGTGTAGCCCAATTACATAGATCTATCTTAGAAATAATCTTCTCAGTCTCTAGTCTTTTGAGTTCTTTCTCAATTTTCTCCTTGAGTGCATATGGTATGGAATGTGGCTTGCAGTAAGCCGATCTAGCGTCCTTCTGTACCCTGACACTCGCCTTGAAGCCTTGGATCGGACTGCCTATTTCGCAGAACACCTTCGGATAATTCTTGATGACATCATCCTTTGATGCAAATCTCGTTTCAACACGAAAAATCTCATTCCAATCCAACTTCAGTGATCCCAACCAATTTCTTCCGAGTAAGGTAGGCTTGTCTCCTGCCACTACTAATAGAGGCAAGCTCTGAAATTGATCCTTGTACATCACCGGTACGGTGATACGACCTACCACAGGAATGTTCTCTTCTGAGTAGCCTCGCAACTCTATCTTGGATTTCTCCAGTGGGAATCACGCAATTTGTCAAAGTATAGCGACTCCAGTACTACACTCACCGATGCACCAATGTCAATTTCCATGGCTATCTTGGTTCCTGCAATATCTATGTGGATGATGATACTTTTCGAATCGCTGTTAGTTAACCTCATGCTCCTGATGATGTGTAGCTCTAAAACCTCCTAGTCCTGTTGTTTTTCTTCCATGCTATGTTGTCTCTGGGGCTTTCTACTTATAGCTTTGAAAGCTGGTTTACCCTTCAGTCGGCATGCCTTCGCAAGATGCCCAGTTTTCCTGCAGATGAAACACTCTGCCTTCACATATGGACAACTTTGAGCAATGTGTTGTCCCAGGCACCGATAGCAGGACTTCAATGCTCTGTTACCATTGCCAGTTTCTGAGACCCTGGGGCCAACTGCCTTGTCTAAGGATACGAGGTAAGCCATTTAGGACCGAGAGATGAGGAGAGGCTTCTTCACTCGGAGAGTTGTTAACCTGTAGAATTCTCTGCAGCTGAGAGTAGTTGATGCCAGTTTGTTGGATGTATTCAAAAGAGAGTTGGATATGGCCCTTGCGTCTGAAGGGATCAGGGGGTATGGAGAGAGAGCAGGAGAAGGGTACTGAGGTGAATGATCAGCCATGATCTTATTGAAAGGTGGTGCAGGTTCGAAGGGCCAAATGGCCTACTCCTACACCTATTTTCTATGTTTCTATGTTTTTATGTTTTACTTTTAACCTGCAGGCGATTCACCTCAGTTGTCTGATGACTGGAAATTGTATGAAATTCTCGGGAATATTGGTCGGCCATGTTCATTGACATAGTATTCTGACAAGCTAAATCAAAAGTCAAGTTAGGAATTGTTAATAACTTTCTTCTGATTGCATCATTTTTCATCCCACAAACAAAGCGGTCACGCAATGCTCGGTCCTGAAAGTTTCCGAAATTACAATGAATAGATAGCTTTTTTAATGCTGCATTGTACTCACTGATACTTTCATCGGTTAACTGATCTCGTATTCCGAAACGATAACTTTCAGCAATTTCCAGGGGCTCAGGACTGTAGCGCTGTCTGCTTAAGACTAGTGTCCTTCGGCTTGACAGGCACATGCAAATTTTTCAGGGTGTCATACACCTCGGGCCCTGCTTCAGTTAAGAAAATCACCCGATGTCTTTCCAACACCACCCGGTTATGGTGTTCATCATTGGGGACTTCGACTATTTTATTTGCAGTGAAAAACATTTCTAGTAGCTCCACATATGCTCCGAAACTTTCATGGTCGCGTTGAAACTCCCCCAAAAGTCCTATTATTTCCATAGGCGCAGCCATCTGGACTCTGGCAGTTCAGACAAGTGTACTTGTAATTTACCTTGGATTTGTAGCTGTTAATCAAAACAGAGAAGCTCTCAAAGTCTCTCTGTCAGTTGGCTGAATCCTCCACCAACAAAAATTGCAGCTCTTTTTTTCCGATTATCTCATCCTCATTGCCATTGTTATATCTTCAGTACAACTCACAAACACACACAAGCCTTAAGATGGCAGAACACTCTGGAACTCTAGTTAAGTGACCTGTTCCCCCTTTATTTGTACACAGCACTGGCTGCAGTGTCAAAGTAGTCCACAGGTCGAGCTATATATATTATAGCCTCTCACCCCACTGCAGAGCTCGCAGCGTGCTCATCCCTTTAACGGAAGGGGAGGATCCTGTGTTCCAGCTAGCACTATGCGGAGAGGCCACGTAGCGCTGGAAAATTTGCACGCTTACCGCCCCGATCCTGCCCCTGAGAGGAAGTGGAGCGCCCGACATTGCACTCCACATCCTCTCGGGGGCAGTATCCCCAATTATGCGGCCGGGTCTCCGCCTTGCCTCGGTTACCGGGATGATACCGAATTTCACCCCCTTTGTTTTTACACTGTCCCAACTCAATATTGATCGAGCTTCCAAAGCTGGGTGTTTTCTTTTTGCTATACATTCTCACACTTAGAATTGCTTCGTGATTAGTCCTGTCTAATAACTCATTCACATGTGAAACTAGATGTTTGAACCTGAAGTATGGTGAAACATCTTCTCACTGCACTGATTGGTAGGCTCTTCCCCTGATGGATTCCAAATCTCAGCCATGTGATCAGAGTAAGTACCACTTGTCCAAAGAAAAGGAAAACTGGAGGGTGATTTAACCCGTGCTATTCTAACACACCTCCTGTTGCTAGTCAAATTGTAGATTGATCGAGGCCTGGAAGTAGATCACCTTCCACAGTCACTGCCAGCAAATGGTGGACAATATAAGAAGACTTAGAAAAAGGTAGAGAAAATAAAATATATCAAAAGGAGGAACAGCTTGATTAATAATGTACTTGTGATGGTATTCTTGTGATGATACTCTAAGGATGAAATCAAAAGAAAGACCGAGACAATGTAACTAATTGAGTGCAGTTGGTGAACGGAGTATTTATGCAGAGCACATTTCTCACAAGATTGAGCAGGTGGGCTACAATCTATGATAGGTTAGAGCGTATTATCATCATAGGCAGTCCCTTGAAATCGAGGAAGACTTGCTTCCACTCCAAAAGTGAGTTTTTAGGTGACTGAACAGTTCAATATGGGAATTACAGTCTCTGTCACAGGTGGGACAGACAGTCGTTGAAGGAAAGGGTGGGTGGGGAATCTGGTTTGCCGCACACTCCTTCCGTTGCCTGCGTTTGTTTTCTGCATGCTCTCGGCGATGAGACTCAAGGTGCTCAGCGCCCTCCCGGATGCACTTCCTCCACTTAGGGCGGTCTTTGGCCAGGGATCCCCAGGTGTCGGTGGGGATGTTGCACTTTATCAAGGAGGCTTTGCGGGTGTCCTTGAAATGTTTCCTCTGCCCACCTGGGGCTCGCTTGTCATGTAGGAATTCTGAGTAGAGCGCTTGCTTTGGGAGTTTTGTGTCGAGCATGCGAACAATGTGACACGCCAAGCGGAGCTGGTCGAGTGTGGTCAGTGCTTCGATGCTGGGGATGTTGGCCTGATCGAGAACACTGACGTTGGTGCGTCTATCCTACCTTGGGATTTGCAGGATCTTGCAGAGAGATCGTTGGTGGTATTTCTCCTGCGATTTGAGGTGTCTACTGTATATTGTTCACATCTCTGAGCCATACAGGAGGGTGGGTATCACTACAGCCCTGTAAACCATAAGCTTGGTGCCAGATTTGAGGTCCTGATCTTCAAACACTCTCTTCCTCAGGTGACCAAATGTTGTGCTGGCGCACTGGAGGCGGTGTTGAACCTTGTCGCCGAAGTCTGTCCTTGCTGATAATAGGCTCCCGAGGTATGGAAAGCGGTCAACGTTGTCCAAGGCCGCGCCATAGATCTTGATGACTGGAGGCAGTGCTGTGTGGCGGGGTCAGGTTCGTGGATGACTTTTGTCTTACGGATGTTTAATGTAAGGCCCATGCTTTCGTACACCTCAGTGAAGATGTTGACGATGGCTTGGAGTTCAGCTTCTGAATGTGCGCAGACGCAAGCGTCGTCCGCATACTGTAATTCGACGACAGAGGATGGGACGGTCTTGGATCGGGCCTGGAGGCAACGAAGGTTGAACAGGTTTCCACTGGTTCTATCGTTTAGTTCCACTCCAGCGGGGAGCTTGTTGAGTGTAAGCTGGAGCATTGCAGCGAGGAAGATTGAGAAGAACGTTGGTGTGATGACATAGCTCTGTTTGACCCCGGTCCGGAAGTGGATTGGGTCTGTGGTGGATCCGTTGGTCAGGATCATGGCCTGCATGTCGTCATGGAGCAGGCTGAGGATGGCGACAAACTTTTAAAGGGACAAGTATGATGGGGTGAAAATGGCTTTTTTCATTCCACATTTTATTTTATATCTTATGTCTGTTTAATTTGCTATTTTAAGCCATCATCCTGGCAGCTAAAATATGTTCACCCAATGTCTTCATTAGTTCTGATGATCCTGTAGAATATGCTAGCTATCACAGACACTTGATGGCATGACGCATCTCATGTCTCCTTGCCCTGTTTTTCAGTTGAGTTCTATACACATCTGCTCTGGTTTTGTTGTCTGAACCATGTCTCCAGGGTATTAAATAAGGCCATATAATCTTGTTGTCTAATAAAACCTACTTCTCCCAAGAGACTATAGCAGGCAACAGGCTGTAGAGTCATTGCCACATTGCAGACTTCACAGAGATTGCAGCTAGTTACTATTTTGATTTATAAGGGGAAATTTTCTGACTGCACACCTGGATAGGAGCCTCGCCTGCCACGAGCTCATATGGGGACTCCGGGCACATGCAATGTGTGATTTTCTGAACATGTAAACAACTGCCACTTAGCTTGTTTATTGTCTGAGAATTTGACCAATTGAGTCATTTATGTAGATCAGAATTAGTGGAGGGGGTCCAGAATTGATTCCTGAAACACCGCACTCTATACAAGACCTGGTACAAATAGATGACACAAGCTCTACCTATCTGTACCTGAGTTTCAGATTTGTGGGCCTTCAACTTGCACAGGACCACAAGCTGAGCTTCCGACCACATATCTGCTCCATCACTAAGACAACCTCCTGCCACCTCTGCAGCATCGCAGTCTCTGCCCCTGCCTCAGCTCATCTGCTGTTGAAACCCACATCCATACCTTTGTTACCTCAAGTCTTGACTATTCCAATGCTCTCCTGGCTGGCTGCACCTTGCACCCTCCGTAAACTTGAGCTCATCCAAAGGTCTGCTACCCATATCCTAACTTGCGCAAAGTCCCGTTCACCCATCAAACCGTTTCTTACTGACCTACATCGGCTCCGAGTCCGGCAATGATTCAATTTTAATATGCTCATCCTCATTTTCAATTACCTCCTGGCCTTGCCCCTCCCTATCTCTGCAATCTCCTCCAGCCCTACAACCCTCCGAGATCTCTGAGCTCCTCTAATTCTGGTCTCTTGAGTATCCCTGATTATAATCTCTCCACCATTGGTGGCCGTGCCTTCTCTGGAATTACCCTCCCTGAGCCTCCCTGTTTCTCTACCTTTCTAGAAACATAGAAACATAGAAAATAGGTGCAGGAGTAGGCCATTCGGCCCTTCTAGCCTGCACCACCATTCAATAAGATCATGACTGATCATTCCCTCAGTACCCATTCCTGCTTTCTCTCCATACCCCTTGATCCCTTTAGCCGTAAGGGCCATATCTAACTCCCTCTTGAATATATCCAATGAACTGGCATCAATGACTCTCTGTGGTAGGGAATTCCACAGGTTAACAACTCTCTTTCTCCTCATCTCAGTCCTAAATGGCTTACCCCTTATCCTTAGACTGTGTCCCCTGGTTCTGGACTTCCCCAACATCGGGAACATTCTTCCTGCATCTAACCTATCCAGTCCCGTCAGAATTTTATATGAGATCCCCTCTCATCCTTCTAAACTCCAGTGAATACAGGCCCAGTCGATCCAGCCTCTCCTCATATGTCAGTCCTGCCATCCCAGGAATCAGTCTGGTGAACCTTTGCTGCACTAATTTGTTATTTGTGTCACTTAGTATTACTACGTTGAGATGCAAGTTACCTCTCGTGGCATTCTTAACATATGAATCAGAAAGCAGTCTGGCATTACATTTACTAGCTCAGATTCTAGACTGAGCATTCCTAATTTATATTAATATAGGATCACAGGAATTGCTGGATGAAAAAAGACCAAGATCAATCAAATTCACCATCTACCACCACCCCACCCCCTGCCCCACCCCCCCTGGCAGTTGCATGATACAACAATAATGTTGTTGACTTATCGTAGCAATCAATCTCTACCACTTAGTCTACAGCAGACCCAGACATGAGGCGAGGCATACCCCCAGTGATTGAAAACTTTGGGAACCAGAGGCCCAAAGACACATGTTCCTCCCAAACAAGCCGCTGTTACCAGATGTCATGTCTCAAATAACTCATAGACGGTATTGCAAAATATTATTTTCTGAAAGAAATCAAATTAATTTGCTTTTGAATGGATCAATACTATCTGCTTCCTCTGTTTCCCTAGAAGCCTGTTCCATAGATTGATCGCTTGCTCACTGAAATATTGTTTTGCAAATATTGGTTTACAAATATTAAACACTTCACTTTTACAAATAAAGAGCCATTATCAATAATAAATGATAAATAAATCAATAAATAAACCAATAAATCGAAATAAATGAAAAAAAAAATCAAAAAAAATCACAATAAATAAAAAATTATTTCTACTCACCTACTGCAGCACCAGGGAGAAGAGTGGGGAAGAAGATGAAGGGGGAAGAGAAGAAGATGGGGGGAGGAAGAGAGGAAGATGGAGGGGGAAGAGAAGAAGATGGGGGGAGGAAGAGAAGAAGATGGAGGGGGAAGAGAAGAAGATGGGGGGAGGAAGAGAAGAAGATGGGGGGAGGAAGAGAAGAAGAAGATGGGGGGAGGAAAGAGGAAGATGGAGGGGGAAGAGAAGAAGATGGGGGGAGGAAGAGAAGAAGATGGGGGGAGGAAGAGAAGAAGATGGAGGGGGAAGAGAAGAAGATGGAGGGGGAAGAGAAGAAGATGGAGGGGGAAGAGAAGAAGATGGGGGGAGGAAGAGAAGAAGATGGGGGGAGGAAGAGAAGAAGAAGATGGAGGGGGAAGAGAAGAAGATGGAGGGGGAAGAGAAGAAGATGGGGGGAGGAAGAGAAGAAGATGGAGGGGGAAGAGAAGAAGATGGGGGGAGGAAGAGAAGAAGATGGAGGGGGAAGAGAAGAAGATGGGGGGAGGAAGAGAAGAAGATGGAGGGGGGGGGAAGAGAGAAGATGGGGGGGGGGGAAGAGAGAAGACGATGAAGAAGCCACGCATGCAGCCGATACCGGGCTGCTGCCGCCGCCAACTCTTCGAGCAGAGCCTGCCCAAGCGAGAGGCCGGGCGGACAGGCCCCATCGCCGAGGTAAGATGCACAGGCCACTCGGCCGGGGATAGGGGCGACATCCCTTCGGCCTGAGATAGGGTCGTCGCCCCGGCGACAGGACGGCGGCAGCCACTGCGCACGCCGGCAGCTGCCGGCACTGTTTTCGGCACAGGGCTGTAGCTCCGCCCCCAGCAGCTCCTGCTGCGCCGCGCCGAGGTGGAATTGGGCCGACTGAGAATCGCAAGGTACGTATTCGGAGCAATTTTTGTTCTATAAATTAGGCTGGCCTCTCCGATGAGCGCCGTTCTAGCGGGCGGCCAAAACTTGACCCCTTTGTTACTGGGTTCCGCTTTTCCTTGGCCTCGAATGGCCAATTCTTGAAAGAAATCGTTTTGCCCCCAAGGAATTTAAATCGAAAAAATGGGAGGTGCTTCAAGGACAGTCAGCAGCCCATCTCTAGCCTGGTGCCTAACTTTTCAGCCCTCAATCCCAGTGATGCTTCCAGCACATTGGGCCCAAGTTTCGAGCCGCGCCTAGAACGGCGCAGTCCCGACCTGGACGCCCGTTTTTCGCGCAACAAAGTGCGCCTAAAAAAAACTTCCAGATTCTCCAGCTCCCTGCAGGTCGTTTGCAGCTCGGCGCAGCGCAGCAGGAGCTGTAGCAGGCGGAGCCAGGTCCCTGCGCTGAAAACAGTGCCGGGACCTCTGCACATGCGCGCTACAGTGGGCGCGCATGTGCAGTAGCTCCAGGCGCCCGAAACTGTGTGGGAGGGGCCCGAAGCACACAGCCCCTAGCCCTGGCCGAATGGCCTCACTGGGGCTGCGTGAATAAGGCTCCTCCCAGGCCCAGCTCCTGCTTCCTCCCGACCCGACTCGACTCCCGCTTCCCGCCTCTGGACCGGACCCGACCCCGACACCGACCCGACTCCCGCTTCTCCCGCCCCCCGCCTCCGGACCGGACCCGACACCTACCCGACTCCTGCTCCCCCCCCCCACCCCCCGCCTCCGGACCGGACCCGACACCGACCCGACTCCCGCTTCCCCCCCACGCCTCCCCGCCCCCGAACCGGACCCGACCCGACCCGACCCCCCGGACTGGACCCGACCCGACTCCCGCTTCCCCCCCTCCCCCACCCCCCACCTCCGGACTGGACCCGACACCGACACCGACCCGACTCCCGCTTTCCCCCGCCAGCCCCCGGACTGGATCCAACCTGACCTCCCTCTCCCTCCCTCCCCCCGACCTGAACCGAACCGACCTCCCTCCCACCAACCCCCCGACCCGCGCTCCTCCGACCTGACCCAATGCCACCTACCTGTAAATCTGGTGCTGGGGACAGGCCCTGCCCGAAGTCTCGGGCCTGGCCGGGCCCGGCCCGTTCAGCCTCCCTCCCCCTTCTCCTATCCCCCCCCTCATCTCCTTTCCCCCCCACCACATCTCCTTTCCCCTCCCCTTCTCCTCCCCCCTCCCCTTCTCCTCCTCCCCCCTCCCCCTTCTCCCTCCCTCCCCCTTCTCCCCCCCTCCCCCCCTCCCCCTTCTCCCCCCCTCCCCCTTCTCCCCCTTCTCTCCCCTCCCCCTTCTCCCCCTTCTGTACACAAAATTCCAACTGTGGTCTAAATAAGGTCTTGTAAGGTTCAACAATATCTCCTTACTTTTGTATTATATGCCTCAGAATACATAACCACCAATGCCATTTGTTTATTTTAATAATCTAATGTAATTGCACTGCCACCTTGACCAACCAGTGGACCAGCTAACCAAGGTCCTTCTGGCCCTCTGTTCAATTTAAAGTGAATTTCTTTCCTTATTCTTAATTCCAAAATATGTTATTTCATTTGTCTAAATTTCTCCCTTCTAAACCATCTCTTTAGTCACGTGTTGATGTTTCCACTAACTGCTCCTACGCATGGTACCATGAGTAATCATGAGATCATTGCCCTCACGTTCTTGCACTAGAACCTAATTCTTCAGACCTGCTCTGCAAGATTTTCATCTTATTGCTTCCTACATCATTGGTTACTTCTGCTCAATTTCCTTCCTTTTCCAGAGTTTTTTCACCTGCTCTATTATGTCCTTTATCGAAGCACTAGGGAGGCAAAACGACATTCAGTGCTCCCAGTGGCAGCTGCAGAACAAGCCATCATGTGTCTCTGTGTCTCTCATTTCCCCATCACAACCCTTTGCTCCAGAGTAGTGTAGCATTGTTCATGATTTCTATCCTCTGTGCTTGTGTCACTTTTCTCGTCATAGGTGTTAATGCCTGGACATGGCCACACTCACTGGGTTTTCCTGTATTCATTTGTCCTGCTCAAACTACGACGGGCACCCATTTCCTGCTTCACTATTCTTCTGTATCTGTTGATGAAGTTCTTCTGGAGTATACTCTTCATAAATATTTACTCCCTATATATGCTGCACAGTGCAGCCAGCTGCTAATATTTCCTGCAGCTAATAATAACACACGATAATATAGTACAATAAATGGTGCTGTCCCTGTACAGAAGTATTAAAATTAAACATACATACCTCCCAGTGTATAAAAACGATGCGTGTCCCAAGTTGCTGTGATAATTCAGTCACAGGTGAATGAATCTGTGGCATGTCTATAAGCTCTATGATATAGCAGAACATAAAAACATAAGAAATAGGAGCTGGATTAGGCCTTCCAGTCTGCTCCGCCAGTCAATAAGATCATTGTTGATCTTTTACCTCAACTCCACTTTCCCTCACTATCACCATTTCCTTTGGTTCCCTTCGTTTGCAAAAATCTATCGATCTCTGCCTTGAACATACTCAAAGAGTGTTAAAAAAAACAAGCCTGAAGGCTCTGTGTCTCAATGCGAGGAGCATTCATAATAAGGTGGATGAATTAACTGCGCAAACAGCTGTTAACGGATATGATGTAATTGGGATTATGGAGACATGGTTCCAGGGTGACCAAGGCTGGGAACTCAACATTCAGGGGTATTCAATATTCGGGAAGGATAGACAGAAAGGAAAAGGAGGTGGGGTAGTGTTGCTGGTTAAAGAGGAAATTAACGCAATAGTAAGGAAGGACATTAGCTTGGATGATGTGGAATCTGTATGGGTAGAGCTGTGGAACACCAAAGGGCAGAAAACACTAGTGGGAGTTGTGTACAGACCACCAAACAGTAGTAGTGAGGTTGGGGATGGCATCAAACAGGAAATTAGGGATGCATGCAATAAAGGTACAGCAGTTATCATGGGTGACTTTAATCTACATATAGATTGGGCTAACCAAACTGGCAGCAATACGATGGAGGAGGATTACCTGGCGTGTATAAGGATGGTTTTCTAAATCAATATGTCGAGGAACCAACTAGAGAGCTGGCCATCCTAGACTGGGTGTTGTGTAATGAGAAAGGATAATTAGCAATCTTGTTGTGCGAGGCCCCTTGGGGAAGAATGACCATAATATGGTAGAATTCTTCATTAAGATGGAGAGTGACACAGTTAATTCAGAGACTAGCGTCCTAACTTAAAGAAAGGTAACTTCGATGGTATGAGACGTGAATTGGCTAGTATAGATTTGTGAATGATACTTAAAGGGTTGACAGTGGATAGGCAATGGCAGACATCTAAAGATCACATGGAAGAACGTGAACCATTGTACATCCCTGGTTAATAAGGGAAATTAGGGATAGTGTTAAGTCCAAGGAAGAGGCATAGAAATTGGCCAGAAAAAGCAGCAAACCTGAGGACTGGGAGAAATTTAGAATTCAGCAGAGGAGGACAAAGGGTTTAATTAGGAGGGAGAAATAGAGTATGAGAGTAAGCTTGCAGGGAACATAAAAAATGACTGCAAAAGCTTCTATAGATATGTGAAAAGAAAAAGATTAGTGACGATAAATGTAGGTTCCTTGCAGTCACAATCACGTGAATTTATAATGCGGAACAAATAAATGGCAGACCAATTGAACAAATACTTTGGTTCTGTCTTCACTAACGAAGACACAAATAACCTTTCGGAAATACTAGGGGACCGAGGGTCTAGCGAGAAGGAGGAACTGAAGGAAATCCTTATTAGGCGGGAAATTTTGTTAGGGAAATTGATGGAATTGAAGGCCGATAAATCCCTTGGGCCTGTTAGTCAGTATCCCAGAGTAGTTAAGGAAGTGGCCCTAGAAATAGTAGATGCATTGGTGGCTATTTTCCAACATTCTATAGACTCTGGATCAGTTCCTATGGATTGGCGGGTAGCTAATGTAACCCCACTTTTTAAAAAAGGAGGGAGAGAGAAAACAGGGAATTATAGACCGGTTAGCCTGACATCGGCAGTGGGGGAAATGTTGAAATCAATTATTAAAGATGTAATAGCAGCGCTTTTGGAAAGCAGTGACAGGATCGGTCCAAGTCAGCATGAATTTATGAAAGGGAACTCATGCTTGACAAAATCTTCTAGAATTTTTTGAGGATGTAACTAGTAGAGTGGACAAGGGAGAACCAGTGGATGTGGTGTATTTGGACTTTCAAAAGGCTTTTGACAAGGTCCCACACAAGAGATTATTGTGCAAAATTAAAGCACATGGTATTGGGGGTAATGTATTGACATGGATAGAGAACTGGTTGGCAGACAGGAAGCAAAGAGTAGGAATAAACAGGTCCTTTTCAGAATGGCAGGCAGTGACTAGTGGGGTACTGCAAGGTTCAATGCTGGGACCCCAGCTATTTACAATATACATTAATGATTTAGACGAAGGAATTGAATGTAATATCTCCAAGTTTGCAGATGACACTAAGCTGGGTGGCAGTGTGAGCTGTGAGGAGGATGCTAAGAGGCTACAGGGTGACTTGGACAGGTTAGGTGAGTGGGGAAATGCATGGCAGATGCAGTATAATGTGGATAAATGTGAGGTTATCCACTTTGGTGGCAAAAACAAGAAGGCAGAATATTATCTGAATGGTGACAGATTAGGAAATGGGGGAGGTGCCATGGTACACCAGTCATTGAAAGTTGGCATGCAGCTACAGCAGACAGTGAAGAAGGCAAATGGCATTTTGGCCTTCATAGCGAGAGGAATTGAGTATAGGAGCAAGGAGGTCTTGCTTCAGTTGTACAGGGCCTTGGTGAAGCCACACCTTGAAGATTGTGGTCTCCTAATCTAAGGAAGGACATTCTTGTTATTGAGAGATTGTAGCGAAGGTTCACCAGACTGATTCCCGGGATGGCAGGACTGACATGTGAAGAAAGATTGCATCGAATAGGCTTATATTCACTGGAATTTAGAAGAATGAGAGGGGATCGCATAGAAACATATAAAATTCTGATGGGATTGGACAGGTTAGATGCAGGAAGAATGTTCCCGATGTTGGGGAAGTCCAGAACCAGGGGTCACAGTCTAAGGATAAGGGGTAAGCTATTTAGGACCAAGATGAGGAGAAACTTCTTCACTCAGAGAATTGTGAACCTGTGGAATTCTCTACCACAGAAAGTTGTTAAGACCAGTTCGTTAGATATATTCAAAAGGGAGTTAGATGTGGCCCTTACGGCTAAAGGGATCAAGGGGTATGGAGAGAAAGCCGGAACGGGGTACTCAAGTTGCACGATCAGCCATGATCATATTGAATGGTGGTGCAGGCTCGAAGGGCCGAATGGCCTACTCCTGCACCTATTTTCTATGTTTCTATGTTTCAACGACTGAGCATCCACAGAGTTAGAGAATTTCAAAGATTCGCAACCCTCTGTGTGAAGAAATTTCTCCTCATCTCAGTCCTAGATGGCCAACTCCTTATTCTGAGACTGTGACCCCCCCTAGTTCTAGACTCCCCAGCCAGGGGAGACATCCTTCCAGCATCTATTATATCAAGCCCCTTAAGAATTTGACATGTTTCAATGAGATCACCCCTCATTCTTCTAAACCCTGAGAAATATAGGCCTAGTCTACTCAATCTTGCCTCGTAGGACAATCCCTCCATCCCAGAAACAAGAACTGTTTTTCAACTTCACTCTATGAAGGTAATCGTGCATTCCCAGTAATCTGTTATGAGCCACTCTTTGTGCTGTTCAGGAAAGTTTCCAGTTAGACCTCTGTTGGTTGGAAAAGCAGATTAGTTTGGGCATCCTGCAGTGTCACGCTATGCAAAGGCTAATCCTATGGGGCATAGCTGCTAGTGACAATTCCTCCCAGCTTTTTAACAATGATAATCAGTGGAGACATTAACCATTAATCCTCTCCTCCGTGTAAAAACGTAAAGCTATATTTATTTACCTTTTTGATTGATGACTTGATAAATGTAAAATTATTTTTCATTACACCTGTGCCCAGGCTTTTATCCTCAGTACTGGAAAACTGGTTTCCATTTCAAATTAAAATAGAAAAAAGGTGGAGTCTATGCTGCAAGATGGCTTTCGTTTCTGTGGTACTCTGGCACGCAGACCAAGCTGATTCGTAAGAATAATTGGATAAAGTACAATTTTCAGTCAGGCCATTTTGTTCACGTGCCTTTTTAAGTTATCTCTAATCAAAAGTCGTGCAGTGTTGACAAATCCTATAACTCTCCTGCGAATAAATCTAAGTGAATAATATCAGTCCCAATACATCCCACATCCTCACCACATTTAAAAGGTGCTTGGATGGGCACTTGAAGTGCCGTAACCTGCAGGGTTACGGACCTAGAGCTGGTAAATGGGATTAGACTGGATAATCTCTTGGTGGCTGGTGCAGATACGATGGTAAATACTGCAGGGAATTGAATACGGTCAGGGTGATCTCCTGGGCTAGTTTTGATCGCCTGCATAGGTCGGAGAGGAATTTTCCCAGATTTTTTTCTCCCAATTGGCCTGGGTTTTTATCTGTTTTTTGCCTCTCCCAGGAGATCACATGGCTCCGGTTGGGATGGAGTGTAGAATGTTGCGGTGCAGGAGGTGTCGTAGTTGTGTGGGGCGGACTGGTTGGGCTGGGTGCTCTTTACCTTTCCGCCATTGTTCATAGGTTTATATGTAACCTTCAGGGCTGCTGACCAAGGGCCGTGTGGCTCTTTGAAAGCTGGCGCGGACACGATAGGCCGAAATGGCCTCCTTCTGCACTGTAGATTTCCATGTTTCTATGTTTCTAAATCAAAACAGTTTCATATGGAATTAATTATATATGGCAGGTTGCCACTAAGGATTTGCCCAGCAAAGTGAGTATAGTTAATGTATACTTTAAATATGCATCGTCATACACTTTTGCAGCACACCCCTTTAGCTTGGACTTCTCAGAGAACTTGGTTCCATGTCAAGGCACTGCTCTGACGTAGCAATGTGTAAATGTGTGTAATGAACTGTTACTGTAATTGCATGTTGTAACTGGGCTCTGTTCGTACCTGATAGTAATTTAGACAAGTGATAGCTCCAGGAACTTCATAAATTAGTGACCCAGCAACAGATTACCGTGAACTATTTTCAGCTACTAATTAAAACACCTGGGAAGTTGGTTAATGACTGCGGCCAAATCCAAACCGAGAACTAGAAAGAAATAAGGAAAGCTGCAAATGCTGAAAATTTGAATAGGATCACATTTACCGACAAAATGGCTTGTGATATACAGACGGGGAGAGAAACTATATAGACACAGATGGAGATTGTGGAGCTGTGTAAGTTGTGAGGTACAGATCTGATGAAGCTTTATTCTCCCTCTGTACAATACAAGGTTGGTCTTTCGTGTTATTTTTTCAAATCTATTTATTGATTGTCTGATTGCACCAGCCCCTCTCATCAGGGAGTGATCAGCACCAGCTGTGGAGCACATATCAATGGCTTCAAATTTTGCTTGTTCTGGGGAGGCACAATAAATGACAGGAACAGAGGAACAGGAGGCCAATCAGCCACTCGAGCTTGCTCCGCCATTCTATTAGCTAATTGCTGATCTGTACCTCATGTCCATTTACCCATCTTTTCACCATGTCCCTTGATACCCTTACCTTACAAAAGTCTATCGATCTCAATCTTCAAAATTTCAATTGACCCAGCATCCATAGCCTATTGGGGGCTACATACATCATTTTACATTTCATATATCATAACTACTTACCAGGAGGGACATAATATATATTACTCCACAGACTCCAAAAGCTGGTTGTTGAAATAGATTTGCAGCGCATCCGAAACTCATAAGCAGCTAGTTGTTCCAATTCCTGTAGTGTTCCAGGCTGTGAAAAATTAACCTTTAGAAATACAGATGTAATTAGTATTTGTATTATTGCTGCAAAATCTATGATTATATTATTTATCTTATCAAGGTCTTACATGGTTGCATTTGAGTGACGTTACTCATTGTGTGAATTGGAGTCCAACCTTGGCAGGGCACTTGGGTCTGCTAGGTAGGGTGCAATAAGGATATCTTTGGACTTGCCTGGCCCCTAAGGTGTTTGGGAGGACAGAAAGGTGCTCACTCGTTATTCTTGTGCAGCTTCCAGCTCAGGGGGTTGGAAAGAGTCAGGTTGTGGGGGTAGGGGGGCGCGGTGCGGTCAATGGAGTATATTTGCAGGAATGGCCCGTACCTGAATCAGATGTAAGTACTCAACAGAATGAGCAATGGCCAAAAAATGGCAAATCGGAAAACTAATAAAAGTCCTGAAATAATGAGGCAGTGCGAGAAATGCTGCTGAGATTTTAAGAACATGCAGGAGAAGGGGTCAGAAACTGCTACTGAAATGGCCATGGACAGGAAAAATTCTAAAAGAATTGGTAGAAGTTTAAAAAAAATAACGCAGTCATTATATGAAGGCACAGAATATCGAGAAATATATACTCACTTGTCATTCACCATGAAGGGAACAAGGGGTTTCAATGCACATTTTGGTGCACACTGAATTTTGAAATGTATAACTTTCAATATTGACATTCGCACCCATTTCTTGTCACACTTACTATCTGTTGTGTTCAGAATAAATCCACAGGACTGTATTGTAAGCTCAAACTGTTGTGACCTTAGTCTCTTTATTCAGACTCCAGAGTGGAGAAGCAGCATGGTGAATCATCTTTTATAAGCAGGCAAATGGTATGCTGGCCTTCATAGCTAGGGGATTTGAGTATAGGAGCAGGGAGGTCTTACTGCAGTTGTACAGGGCCTTGGTGAGGCCCCACCTGGAATATTGTGTTCAGTTTTGGTCTCCTAATCTGAGGAAGGATGTTCTTGCTATTGAGGGAGTGCAGCGAAGGTTCATCAGACTGATTCCCGGGATGGCAGGACTGACATATGAGGAGAGACTGGATCGACTGGGCTTGTATCCACTGAGAGGGGAAAACGGGAAAAGCAGTCCCACACACCACTCCAAACCTGAGGAAGGGCAATTTTTAAAATGGCGCCCTCTCCACGGAGACTCGGTGGCCATCCCGCAGGGACCCGTGGCTGACGCTTTCATGCGGCCAGAGGCCTTAGAGAAAGGGGCAGTTTTGGCCCCAAGGGATAACTCCCCTGCAATTCTTCGAAATAATGCCATGGGATGTTTTACATCCACCCAAGAGAGCAGACGGGACCTCAGTTTAACGTCTCATCCAAAAGGCAGACCTCTGACAGTGTAACGCTCCCTCAGCACTGCACTGGAGTGACAGCCTAGATTTTTGTGCTCAAGCCCTTGCAGTGGGATTTGAAGCCACAACTTTCTGATTCAGAGGTGGGAGTGCCACCCACTGAGCCACAGCATACCATTACTGCAGCAGGACAAACATTCAAGCTGCTATTTGCAAAAGCCTAGTTACGCTCACAACCACCAAGGGCTACAATTGGCCTAGAAATTCGTCTCGGGGGGGGGTGGGGGGGTGACACAAAATGGGTGGTATTGAATTGGCCACCCGTTATACTGCCTGCTATACGCAATGCCTGATATTCAATTCCATTGACTGCAGTGAAACTGAATATCAGCTGCTGCGTATAAAGGGCGGTCAATCCGACACCAGGCGTTTTGCACCCCCGCCCAAGAGGAATTTCTAGGGCATTTTTCATCATTGTAACACAAACACCAACTGACACCCAGGATACGCTCCAGGTTGGGCATATGGCGGCCGACATAAACTTCTTGTATTTTAGAAAACCAGCAGCACGGTGACATTGGGCAGCTGTGTCTTACTGTTCAGTGGAAAAGATGAAAGTGCAGGTCATGCTAACCAAATCGTCTGGCACCTGTTTGATCTTCGAATATCACATTAGCTCACACTGCAGAGCTAGACTGCAGTGGAAAAACCAAAAGTACAAGTTGAGGGGAGCTGGATAGTTTTTCAGCAAAAACAACTATTTGAGGTCTTTTACATTTCAAAAAAATGAATGCTCCAATAATTTGAATTAAGTGACTTGGAATTAAGAGTACATTTGATAAAGTCCCACACAAAAGGATACTAGTTAAGTTCAAAGCTGTAGAGATTCAGAATAAATCTTGGGAATGGATACGAAATTGGCTGTCGGATCCCTTGTTTTGGAGTGATTTACATCAATGATGTAGATTCAGAAATTCAATACAAATTAGCCAAAGTTGTAAACAATATCACCCGAGGAGGGGCACTGGAATCAATTGTGGTGGCCCAGAAACTACAGAATGAATTGAACAAAATATGTTAGTGGGCAAAACAGTGGAAGGTGAAATTTAATGTGGACAAGTGTAAAGTCCTACATTTAGGAAGGAAAAATGAGCAACATGTACTCTATGAATGGAATTGAAATAACTAAGGATGAAGTTGAAAGAGACCCAGGAGTCTTAGTAGATTCAATGCTCGACAGATCCAGCCAATGCAGAGTAACAGTCAATGAAGCCAAAGAATGCTGAACTACATTGCCAAAACAGGCAAGTCAACAGAAGTTGTGATCAAACTGTATAGTTATCTGGTCGGATTGCACCTTGAGCACTGTGTCCTGTTCTGCTCGCAGGATTCTTCCAGCACTTGAAGCAGTGCAAAGAAGAGACACGAGTATATTCTCCAGTGTGAAAGGTCAGAGCTGTGAGCAAAGGCTGGAGAAAACCTGTGTTTTTCAGCCTGGAAAGGAAGCATCTGAGAGGGCGCCGAATAGTGTATATAAGATAAGGAAAACGTAAACTAGTTCAAATTAAATGGCTAGTAGAATATAGGATTAAACTTGTAATAAGCGGGACGGATTATCAGAGAGCTTTTCTTCACACAGAAAATGATCAACACTTGGCATTTCCAGATCGGGTAGTGCAGACAAAACCCCCCAATGATCGTGTAAGAAACAATATGATGCCACACTGGAGGGACCGTGGAGTGAATGAATCAAGATGGACCAAACCATTTAAACATCATTAATTATCTTCTGATGGTGTCATCCAAACAGTTCTAATGTCTGATGTATATGACTAGACTTTTAAATGGGGGCTGGAGAATTTCTTAGGACAAAATGCCTAGAATGATACATTCTGTCCTGACTAAGTTAAGCATATTTCCAAACTTATTTTAATGTTGTATCTTTGTGTAGGTAACAGCCTAAGACATGTTCCCTTAAAGGAAAGAATTAGTAGCCAGTAACAGCTAAAGAGAATACCTAGAAAATATACATAAAATAACAACCAGGTTTGTGAATAACCAGTGAGAAATCATGAGGAAGACATTAAAGAGTTAAAGTACTTACAGTACTAACTATGGCACTTACTGCAGCTATTATTAAAAAGCAGCTTGATTTTCTGTGGTTTTAAACTCTCAGTTTTGCATACATTGCATGTTCACAGAATAAGGAACTGGAGGAAGTTCTGTATATGTGTGAAATATGATCAGGCGTAGCTGTTAGCTACTTCACTTCCCTCCTTCACGTGCTTTCAATATAATCTTTATGATGGGCATGAGGTACCATGTTGAGATGATCCAGACACCACAGTGTAAATGGAGCAGGAATTAAAGCAGTACAATTTGTGTCATGCTCCTCAGGTACCTGTGCTAACCATACGCTCAGTCTCCAAGAAGACCTGGGGTGGTGGAACTCCTATGTTCAATGTCCCCGCTCTTGGCCCTCTTCTGTCGATGGCCTTGCAAGAGACGGGAGAGATTCTGCCCCACACGGCTGTCCCAGAGGCCTTGGCATTAGGCTGTGAGCCCGGTGTAGCCAGCTCCCAGCTGACTTTCTGGCTGCTCTGGTGAACTTCTGCTGAAGTTACAGTGGGAGTATAGATACTTTTCTCTACTCGTGATCCTGACTCTCGTTCAAATGTGACAGTGTCACTTGTTGGTCATGCTGTCAGCCTCAATCATTTACAGACATGCCAACTCTCGCGAATTTATCGTCAGAGACATGATTTCTAACTAAAATAAAGCCTGACTCATTGAACTCTCAAATCTCATGATTTTTTTTCTATTGGCGTGATTGGGCCGCTGAAACATTAAGCTTTGTCACTGCTCAGATCTTCTAGACTTCTAGACCAATCATAGCGCAACATTTGTTTGTCAGGTTTCTACTCAAACTAACTTGCAAAATCTGCCCTAACCAGCGCAATCGGACAATGTTTTAGAAAGTAATTAAAAATAAAAATGTTTTGCTTTAAAAAATATTCCATATTGTATTTAAGAGTGGTAACTTGGTGCAGTTTGATTAATACAGCTGAAAATGGGTTTAGCACAAAAAAACCATTTTAATCAAGAGTGCCTAGTCCACCATCAGTGAGTAATCTGATTTTAAATGACTGAAAATGACTTTAAAAAAAAACTATACATAACCATTTCCTAGTTATATTGGAGTACAGTAGCCAGTTTCTTAGTAAATTTTTAAAAATTATATTCAAAAACTTTTAAAATGTGCTTATTAGTGTCCTTGCAGCTACAAAACCAGCTTAATTTTTGAAGCCTCCTTGAAGGCATGCAAGTGAGCTCAATAAGCGGAAACCAATGGTGATTAATTCATTATGGGGGCGTGGCCAGTTTTGTGGGTGGGGCCAGCGCGAACTTCTTTAAACTAGTGCAAAAGATTGTGGAAACTCGATTTACACTGAGCATAATTTGAGCTTGAAATTCTGCGATCTTTTGCGTTGGTTTGGCCGATCTTTGGCCGAAACAGTGCAACTGAGTGGAAACTCCAGGCCCTGTTAGGGTTGTTTTTTGACCATTTGTATGAAAATATTAAAATATTTTATGAATATGTGATGTGTATAAAGAGTGCATATGTAGAGTACATATATAAATATAATGTTGTATGCTAATTAGTATAAATATTTTGTTTGATGTTCCTATTGAATATTATATGTATGTGAATTTTGTATTAATAGATAAACTAAAATAGCCACAGAATTTTATAGTTGTGTTAAGTGTCAGTGTTAGAAATGAGGGTATCTAAAATATATATGGTTATGTGAATGAAATTGTGACACGAATAATACTGTGTTTAGATGATTGTATTAGAACATGAGACAATAGTCTCTTCAGACTAATATTAGAATGGCTGGATAGGTGCTTAGAATCTGCTTATATTTTTGGTTCCCTGCGGATGTTATAACATTCTGCACCATGGCAGTCACATATGACCTTGTTTCCACGCTAGCTATCTGCTGTTTATGTACTGGGAAGGTTGTTTCATGTATCTTTAATTTGACCAACTGTGGCCGAACCCCTATGTTTCTTCCATTACTGCTAATAACCATATTATAATGCTAAGTTAGGATTTTGACATTGTTTAACAAAACTGGTTTAAAATGTGTAAATTAACCAGTGTGCGAGAATAGAATGGAAAATATATTTGGGAATTTAATGATTCCTTCCATGGGGTACAATAGTCTGATAATGGAATGAAGTAGATCGTTTTGCATAGCTAAAGCTACATGAACAGCATGAACATAAATAACAAGCAGTTACGAACATCTGAAGGCCAAGAATGACATATCTGACTCCAAACTTGTGAGGATAAGGACGGGAGAGATAGGAGGAAATCCGATGGATAGGCCTTCAGAATCACTACATCAGTGTGACTGTGGGCAGAGGGCTATGTTTATGTTGGTAAGTGTCTAACTGTGGGTGTGTCATGAGGTGGGAAGTACAGCCCAATTTTGTGCCCATTAATTTCAATGAGAAAAACTGAGCAAACCACAAATTGGGTTTAGGTAGTCTTTGCATTTGTATAAGTGGGACAGAAATTCGTCGAGGGAAGGGGTCGGTGGGGCTGGTTTGCCGTGTGCTCCTTCCGCTGCCTGTGCGATAGAGGGGTGATCTTACCGCGCAGGCAGCGGAAGGAGCACACGGCAAACCAGCCCCACCGACCCCTTCCCCCGACGAATGTCTGTCCCACCTGTAATATCGTCTCTGGCTCTCGTATCGGACTGTTCAGCCATCAAAGAACTCACTTTGGGAGTGGAAGCAAGTCTTCCTCGATTCCAAGGGACTGCCTATGATGGTGATGACTCAAGATTATGAAGGTTTATAATAAAAAGAAAAAAAGACTTGGATTTATATGGCGCCTGTAAGAAATTGTGGATTGGAAGAAATAATAGTCTGTTATGGGTTCCCTAGCTCAGCAGTTTGCTTAAGCTGAGGACACACAAGGATTTCAATGATGTCAGGAAAAGAGTTGCACAGAGAGCTGAGTTGTGAGGTCAGAGGGAGAAAAATAGGCCTTCAAGAGATTTAGGAAGGAGCCTTAAAAATAAGCAAGCTGTCTCTTGAAACAACAACAACTTTTATTTATATATAAGAACATAAGAACATAAGAATTAGGAACAGGAGTAGGCCATCTAGCCCCTCGAGCCTGCTCCCCCATTCAACAAGATCATGGCTGATCTGGCCGTGGACTCAGCTCCACTTACCCGCCTGCTCCCCGTAACCCTTAATTCCCTTATTGGTTAAAAATCTATCTATCTGTGATTTGAATACATTCAATGAGCTAGCCTCAACTGCTTCTTTGGGCAGAGAATTCCACAGATTTACAATCCTCTGGGAGAAGAAATTCCTTCTCAACTCGGCTTTAAATTGGCTCCCCCATATTTTGAGGCTGTGTCCCCTAGTTCTAGTCCCCCCAACCAGTGGAAGCAACCTCTCTGCCTCTATCTTGTCTATCCCTTTCATTATTTTAAATGTTTCTATAAGATCACCCCTCATCCTTCTGAACTCCAACGAGTAAAGACCCAGTCTACTCAATCTATCATCATAAGGTAACCCCCTCATCTCCGGAATCAGCCTAGTGAATCATCTCTGTACCCCCTCCAAAGCTAGTATATCCTTCTTTAAGTAAAGTGACCAAAACTGCACGCAGTAATCTAGGTGCGGCCTCACTAATACCCTATACAGTTGCAGCAGGACCTCCCTGCTTTTGTACTCCATCCCTCTCGCAATGAAGGCCAACATTCCATTTGCCTTCCTGATTACCTGCTGCACCTGTAAACTATCTTTTTGGGATTCATGCACAAGGATTCATGCACAAGGAACTCAAAAGAGTTTCATGCACAAGGACCCCCAGGTCCCTCTGCACCGCAGCATGTTGTAATTTCTCCCCATTCAAATAATATTCCCTTTTACTGTTTTTTTTCCCCAAGGTGGATGACCTCACAATTTCCGACATTGTATTCCATCTGCCAAATCTTAGCCCATTCGCTTAACCTATCTAAATCTCTTTGCAGCCTCTCTATGTCCTCTACACAACCCGCTTTCCCACTAATCTTTGTGTCATCTGCAAATTTTGTTACACTACACTCTGTCCCCTCTTCCAGGTCATCTATGTATATTGTAAACAGTTGTGGTCCCAGCACCGATCCCTGTGGCACACCACTAACCACCGATTTCCAACCCGAAAAGGACCCATTTATCCCGACTCTGCTTTCTGTTAGCCAGCCAATTCTCGATCCATGCTAATACATTTCCTCTGACTCTGCGTACCTTTATCTTCTGCAGTAACCTTTTGTGTGGCACCTTATCGAATGCCTTTTGGAAATCTAAATACACATCCATTGGTACACCTCTATCCACCATGCTCGTTATATCCTCAAAGAATTCCAGTAAATTAGTTAAACATGATTTCCCCTTCATGAATCCACGTTGCGTCTGCTTGATTGCACTATTCCTATCTAGATTCCCCGCTATTTCTTCCTTAATGATAGCTTCAAGCATTTTCCCCACTACAGATGTTAAACTAACCGGCCTATAGTTACCTGCCTTTTGTCTGTCCCTTTTTTAAACAGAGGCATTACATTAGCTGCTTTCCAATCCGCTGGTACCTCCCCAGAGTCCAGAGAATTTTGGTAGATTATAACAAATGCATCTGCTATAACTTCCGCCATCTCTTTTAATACCCTGGGATGCATTTCATCAGGACCAGGGGATTTGTCTACCTTGAGTCCCATTAGCCTATCCAGCACTACCCCCATAGTGATAGTGATTATCTCAAGGTCCTCCCTTCCCACATTCCTGTGACCAGCGCTATTAACGTAGTAAAATGTCCCAAGGTGCTTCACAGGAGTGTTATCAGACAAAACAAATAGATTTGACACCGAGCCACATAAGAAACAATTACAGCAGATGACCAAAAGCTTGGTCAAAGAGGTAGGTTTTAGGGCGCGTCTTAAAAGTGGAAAGAGAGATAGAGAGGTGGAGAGGTTTCGGGAGGGAATTCTAGAACTTAGGGCCCAGGCAGCTGAAGACATGGCCACCGATGGTTGAGCAGTTATAATCCAGGATGTTCAAGGGGGCAGAATTTGAGGAACGCAGGCATCTCGTGGAGTTGTGGGGCTGAAAGAGATTACAGAGATAGGGAGGGGCGAAGCCTTGGAGGGATTTGTAAACAAGGATGAGAATTTTGAAATCAAGGCGTTGCTAAACCGGGAGCCAATGTAGGTCAGCGAGCACAGGGGTGATGGGTGATCGGGACTTGCTGCAAGTTAGGACACGGGCTGCCGAGTTTTGGATAACCTCAAGTTTACGAAGGATAGAATGTGGGAGGCCAGCCAGGAGTGCGTTGGAGTAGTCAAGTCGAGAAGTAACAAAGGCATGGATGAGGGTTTCAGTATCAGATGAGCTGAGGCAAGGACGGAGATGGGCGATGTTACGGAGGTGGAAATAGGCGGTTTTAGTTATGCTGCGGATATGTGGCCGGAAGCTCATTTCAGGGTCAAATATGATGCCTATGTTGCGAACAGTCTGGTTTGGCCTCAGATAGATGCTAGGGTGAGGGATAGAGTCAGTGGCTAGGGAACACAGTTTGTGGTGGGGACCAAAGGCAATGGCTTCGGACTTCCCAATATTTAATTGGAGAAAATTTCTGCTCATTGAGAGGGCAACAAGACATTCAGACAGAGATAAGGAAGAAAATGACCTCATAGGTACCCTCTCTCCTGTGATTGGTCAACTGAATGGGTAAAAAATGATTGCTGTAAGGTATCCACCGGCCCGCTGAAATAAGATATAAAAACGGGCAACCGAGAGAGAGAAACAGGCAGACTGAGGAGAGAGTTTCCTCAAGGTGGACCTCATGCGGGCTTTGGCCTAACACCTCCACCAGCTCAGGATCTGTTCAGAGACCACCATTCTGCCATAATGTCCGTCCATTCTGTTCCAGAGCCGTAGATCGTTCTCATCTGTCACAGGTTGTATGTCCCACTATATCTATCCCAAACACGTGTTGTATCTGATTATGCTTATAACTGCCGCTCCTTAATAAAATGCCTCACAACTCCCAAGACCTTTTGGGTAATCTGTGTGTGACCTGTGATCCAAATCTTACAGTGGTGTCAGAAGTGGCATCACAGTGTTGGGAGTTGTAAGGTTCTGGTTCGAGGACCGGGGAGACTTGGTCGACCGCTCGTGATTGTCGCTTAGGCTGGGTAGGAGACTCTCTGAAAGAAGGGAGACTGAGAGAGAGTGTTAAAAGTAAAAGCAGAAATAAAATGGCGTTGACATATCACCGGGAACAGTTAATAGTCGGCCTGAAAGGAAAAGCCAGTGCTTCTGCAGCGATGAATCTTCTAAAAATTCTAGAAGATAGCAACCGGGACTATGATTATATTCTTGACAGATTCTCTGAGGATGTCCAGAAAAGCAAACTTAAACTGAAAAAAGGTCGAGGTAAGTTAGCTTACAGAGCATACTTGTGCATTGTACAGTTAAACAAGAAAACCAAAGACTTAAAAGAACAGATAGACAAGTTGCAAGAAGAAAGCAACAGTTGGCAGGAAAGCATTTCTGTCCTTCACAACCAGTTACGCTGTGAGCAAAAGGGCCATGACAAAGCACATTGTATGCAAAGACAACTAGATCAAATATTGAACTGCAGGCAGAAAATACCAGATTGGGTGAGGAGTTAGAGGATGCAAGAGGCGTTTTAAGGGAATTAAACAAGTGCCAAATCATCGCCTCCCCCAAAGCAGACCACATCCTGTGTTTAGATAAAATCCGACAGCTCCGGGCACAAATCAGCCAACAAAGGCAGTAATGGCAGCTGTGCCAAAAATCAAACCAAGAGATGCCGGTCCTTGTTGAGACAATATAGCTGAGGACTCCACTCCCTCTGATCCCTCTGCTCCACTTCCAGCGTACCAGGATGGCAAGGTAAGTGAGACAATACCAGTGTGTGTGGTCACCCAAGCTAAGGTAGCAACATAGAAACATAGAAACATAGAAAATAGGTGCAGGAGTAGGCCATTTGGCCCTTGGAGCCTGCACCGCCTTTCAATAAGATCATGGCTGATCATTCCCTCAGTACACCTTTGCTGCTTTCTCTCCATACCCTTTGATCCACTTAACCGGAAGGGCCATATCTAACTCCCTCTTGAATATATCCAATGAACTGGCATCAACAACTCTCTGTGGCAGGGAATTCCACAGGTTAACAACTCTCTGAGTGAAGACGTTTCTCCTCATCTCAGTCCTAAATGGCCTACCCCTTACCCTAAGACTGTGTCCCCTGGTTCTGGACTTCCCAAACATCGGGAACATTCTACCCACATCTAACCTATCCCATCCCATCAAAATCTTAGATGTTTCTATGAGATCCCCTCTCATCCTTCTAAACTCCAATGTATAAAGGAACAATTGATCCAGTTTCTCCTCATATGTCAGTCCTGCCATCCCGGGAATCAGCCTGGTGAACCTTCGCTGCACTCCCTCAATAGCAAGAAAGTCCTTCCTCAGATTAGGAGACCAAAACTGAAAACAATATTCCAGGTGAGGCCTCACCAAGGTCCTGTACAACTGCAGTAAGACCCCCCTGCTCTTATACTCAAATCCCCTAGCTATGAAGGCCAACATACCATTTGCCTTCTTCACCGCCTGCTGTACCTGTATGCTAATTTTCAATGACTGATGAACCATGACACCCAGGTCTCGTTGCACCTCCCCTTTTCCTAATCTGCCGCCATTCAGATAATATTCTGTCTTCACGTTTTTGCCCTCAAAGTGAATAACCTCACATTTATCCACATTATACTGCATCTGCCATGCATTTGCCCACTCATCTAACCTGTCCAAGTCACCCTGCAGCCTCCTAGCGTCCCCCTCACAGCTCACACCGCCACCCAGTTTAGTGTCATCTGCAAACTTGGAGATATTATTCTCAATTCCTTCATCTAAATCATTGATGTATATTGTAAAGAGCTGGGGTCCCAGCACTGAGCCCTGCGGCACTCCACTAGTCACTGCCTTCCATTCTGCAAAGGACCCATTTATCTCGACTCTCTGCTTCCTGTCTGCCAACCAGTTCTCTATCCACGTCAGTATATTACCCCCAATACCATGTGCTTTGATTTTGCACACCAATCTCTTGTGTGGGACCTTGTCAAAAGCCTTTTGAAAGTCCAAATACACCACATCCACTGGTTCTCCCTTGTCCACTCTACGAGTTACATCCTCAAAAAATTCCAGAAGATTTGTCAAGCATGATTTCCCTTTCATAAATCCATGCTGACTTGGTCCGATCCTGTCAAGCTTTCCAAATGCGCTGCTATTTCATCCTTAATAATTGATTCCAACATTTTCCCCACTTCTGATGTCAGGCTAACCGGTCTATAATTACCTGCTTTCTCTCTCCCTCCCTTTTTAAAAAGTGGTATTACATTAGCTACCTTCCAGTATGTAGGAACTGATCCAGAGTCAATAGACTGTTGGAAAATGAGCACCAATGCATCCACTATTTCTCGGGCCACTTCCTTAAGTACTCTGGGATGCAGACTATCAGGCCCCGGGGATTCTCGGTCTTCAATCCCATCAATTTCCCTTGCACAATTTCCCACCTAATAAGGATATCCTTCAGTTCTTCCTTCTCACTAGACCCTCAGTCCCCTAGTACTTCCAGAAGGTTATTTGTGTCTTCCTCCGTGAAGACAGAACCAAAGTATTTGTTCAATTGGTCTGCCATTTCTTTATTCCCCATTATAAATTCACCTGAATCCGACCGCAAGTGACTTACGTTTGTTTTCACTAATCTTTTTCTCTTCACATATTTATAGAAGCTTTTGCAGTCAGTTTTTATATTCTAGCAAGCTTCTTCTTGTACTCTATTTTCCCCCTCTTAATTAAACCCTTTGTCCTCCTCTGCTGATTTCTAAATTTCTTCCAGTCCTCAGGTTTGTTGCTTTTTCTGGCCAATTTATATGCCTCTTCCTTGGATTTAACATTATCCTTAATTTCCCTTGTTAGCCACGGTTGAGCCACCTTCCCCGTTTTACTTTTACTCCAGGCAGCGATGTGTAATTGCTGTAGTTCATCCATGTGATCTTTAAATGTTTGCCATTGCCTATCCACCGTCAACCCTTTAAGTATCATTTGCCAGTCTATTCTAGCCAATACACGCCTCAAACCATCGAAGTTACCTTTCCTTAAGTTCAGGACCCTAGTTTCTGAATTAACTGTGTCACACTCCATCTTAATAAAGAATTCTACCACGTTATGGTCACTCTTCCCCAAGGGGCCTCGCACAACAAGATTGCTAATGAGTCCTTTCGCATTACACATCACCCAGTCTAGGATGGCCTGCTCCCTAGTTGGTTCCTCGACATATTGGTGAAGAAAACCATCCCTAATACACTCCAGGAAATACTCCTCCACCGCATTGCTACCGGTGTGGTTAGCCCAATCAATATGTAGATTAAAGTCACCCATGATAACTGCTGTACCTTTATTGCATGCATCCCTAATTTCTTGTTTGATGCTGTCCCCAAACTTACTACTACTGGTTGGTGGTCTGTACACAACTCCCACTAGCGTTTTCTGCCCCTTAATATTCCGTAGCTCCACCCAAACCGATTCCACTTCATCCAAGCTAATGTCCTTTCTTACTATTGCATTAATTTCCTCTTTAACCAGCAATGCCACCCCGCCTCCTTTTCCCTTCTGTCTATCCTTCCTAAATGTTTAATACCCCTGGATGTTGAATTCCCAGCCTTGGTCACCCTGGTGCCATGTCTCCGTGATGCCAATTACATCATACCCGTTAACTGCTATCTGCGCAGTTAATTCGTCCACCTTATTCTGACTACTCCTCGCGTTGAGGTACAGAGCCTTCAAGCTTGTCTTTCTAACACACTTTGCCCCTTTAAAATTTTGCTGTAATGTGGCCCTTTTTGCTTTTTGCCTTAGTTTTCTCTGCCCTCCAGTTTTACTTTTCTTCTTTCTATCTTTTGCTTCTGCCCCCATTCTACTTCCCACTGTCTCCCTGCATAGGTTCCCATCACCCTGCCATATTAGTTTAACTCCTCCCCAACAGCACTAGCAAACACTCCCCCGAGGACATTGGTTCCGGACCTGTCCAGGTGCAGACCGTCCGGTTTGTACTGGTCCCACCAACCCCAGAACCGGTTCCAATGTCCCAGGTATTTGAATCCCTCCCTTGTGCACCACTCCTCAAGCCACGTATTCATCTGAGCTATCCTGCGATTCCTACTCTGACTAGCATGTGGCGCTGGTAGCAATCCTGAAATTACTACTTTTGATGTCCTACTTTTTAATTTAGCTCCTAGCTCCCTAAATTCGTCTTGTGGGACCTCATTCCATTTTTTACCTATATCGTTGGTACCTATATGCACCACGACAACTGGCTGTTCATCCTCCCTTTTCAGAATGCCCTGCACCCGCTCCGAGACATCCTGGAGTCTCGGTTGCGGCCGCAAAAACGTCTATCTATTTCCTTTAAAATTGAATCCCTTATCACAATAGCTCTCCCACTCTTTTTCTTGCCTTCCTGTGCAGCAGAGCCACCCGCGGTGCCATGAACTTGGCTGCTGCTGCCCTCCCCTGATGGGTCATCCCCCTCAACAGTACCCAAAGCGGTGTATCTGTTTTGCAGGGGGATGACTGCAGGGGACCCCTGCACTACCTTCCTTGCACTGCTCTTCCTGTTGGCCATCCATTCCCTATCTGGCTGTGTACCCTTTACCTGCGGTAAGACCAACTCACTAAACGTGCTATTCACATCATTCTCAGCATCGTGGATGCTCCAGAGTTCATCCACCTGCAGCTCCAATGTCGCAATGCTCTCTGAGAAAGGAGAACCCATTGCTCGCCTTTAACTGAGGAGGAAAATCTGAATCTTTTAATTCACTCCTTCATTTTTCAATCCTCACGACACATTTTACCCATTTATTTGGCATAATCATTATTGATTTCATGGAAGACTGAAGCAATTATAGTGGCATTTCTACTGTGGAGGGCGGGAACAATTTTCAATTGGTGCGAACATTGCTTCCAGGCTTGATGGTGTGAGCAGAGATTGGAAAATCCTGACTTTGCGATCTGCTCCAAAAAACCCTTCATGGAATTAGCTGTCTGGGCTCTAATAACTGACATATAGAGCTCAATTATGAATGTGTAATGTATGCAAATTGTTATGCTTTATATGCCCGAACTTTCCAACATGCTGTTGGTTCTCCAACTCCCCGAGCCTGCATCTCACTAGCAGCATTTAAGTGAGGCCTGAAGTCAAATTTAGCTCGGGCCGCGGACCCGTGTACACAACTGTCACCCCGCCAGCTTTGTGATCATATTGGAAACCGAATTTCTCAGAGTATAATTTTAACAAAAATAAACAGAAACTGTTTTAGAAAATAAATTATCTGCATATTGAATCACATTACTTTAAAGGTAGTTCATCTTAGTGCTTCACCTTGATAAATTGCAATATAATGCAAGTATATTTCAGTACTAACAATGAGAAGCACAAAGCAAATATCATCTAAAAGGTGGAGGTAATTTTCACTTTCAGCGCGGGTGGTGAACTGGTTGCAGGGATCGGATGCCTGTTATAATTTACAGCTCCATTGACTTCAGTGGAACTGAAAATCAGTAGGTCGTTTAACGGGCAGCTGAGCCACAATCGGCAGTTTACCATCCGTGCCATGGTTAAAATTGGTGCCGATATGTTAATCTTTGGTGGGACCCTTCATCTTTCTCTTCATTGTGTGTTTGTTTGACTTAGTTGGTAGCATACTGTTCGCAACCTTGGTGTAATATTTGACCCTGAAATATGCTTCCGACCTCATATCCACAGTATAACTAAGATCGCCTATTTCCACCTCCGTCTCTGTCTTTGCCTCAGCTCATCCGCTGCTGAAACCCTCATCCATGCATTTGTTGCCTCTAGACTTGACTATTCCAACACACTCCTGGCTGGCCTCCCACATTCTACCCTACGTAAACGTGAGGTGATCCAAAATTCGGCTGCCCATGTTCTAACTCGCACCAAGTCCCGCTCACCCATCACCCTGTGCTTGCTTGGCTCCCAGTTAAGCAATGCCTCAATTTCAAAATTCTCATCCTTGTTTTGAAATTCCTGCTTGGCCTCGCCCCTTCCTATCTCTGTAATGTTCTCCAGCCCCACAACCCCCCCCCCCCCCCCTCCCAAGACATCTGCGCTCCTCTAATTCTGCCCTCTTGAGCATCCCTGATCAACCATTGATGGCCGTATTTCTGTTGCCTAGAACTCTCTGTTCTCTGGAATTCTCTCCCTAAACCTCTCCTCCTCTCTACCTCTCTTTCCTCCTTAATTTCATTCCTTAAAACCTACCTCTTTGACCAAGCTTTTAGTCACCTGCTCTAATTTCTCCTTATGTGGCTTGGTGTCAAATCTTTTGTTTTAGAGTGCTCCTGTGAAGCGCCTTGGGACATTTTACTACGTTAAAGGCGCTATATAAATACAAGTTGTTGTTGTAGTTGGTAGCATGCTCATTTATTGGTGAAAAGATTGCGGGTTTTAATCCCATAGCAGGAAGATTGAACTCATAATCTAAGTGAGCAATTGCACTGTCGGAGCGCTTGTTTCGAATGATGTGCCGAACTAAGATTGCACTTGCCTGTTCAACTGAACAGGTGCCTGTTAAAACCCCCGTAGAGCTAATTGCAAAAGAGTAGGGAGTGCTCCTGGTGTCTGAGTCAACATTCCTCCCTCGGCAGGTTACACAAAAACAGATTAACTGGACTTTCACTTTATTAGTGTTGGCAGGGTCAGGCAGATTTACAGCACTGCATTGATATGTAAAGTGCTTTGCGATAGTTAAGAGAAACATAAGGTGCAATATGAGCGCAGGTCCATAAGCAGTGCCTTTCCAACTTTTTCATGTTTTATTGTAGCTTTCTAGTATTTCTGCTTTCCTTATCCAATTTTTTTTTGCTAGGCACATAATTAGTGCATCAATATTTAATACATAATTCCAAGTCTTTACTTTACTTACCGAAAGCCAGTTTACAGTTCCAGCCTTTCTGTAATGTAACTCATATCGAAGTTTATTTGAAACACTCCATCTCAGATGTAACTGTCCGGACATCCTTCTATACTCTATGTTAGAAGGTGTTTCCGGTCTTTCTGAAACAATCAAAGCAAAGCATATTTTGGAAATAGAAATGCAATCATGTAACTTTTGTTATTTTTTAAGCGAACATGGTTTCCTGAACTGCTATGACATGGTAGCAATATAGAATGAATAACCAGTCTGTTCCTTGTGCATTATGAACAGATAACAAGAGGTAAAACACCAATGTTGTAACATGCTTTTGGGAATGTGATTTCACAGTTTATTTTTGCCACAAAATAAATATTTGAATAATATTTGCTATGCAGTTGCAGGAGGCTTGCTTTTTCATTTGGGGTAAAAAGTGTGTTACAATTGCATGAGAAAGAGAGAAAAATGGAAAGGTGGCTGTAAAATGAAATAGATGGTTGTATTTTGTGCAATTATAGATTCCTTCTGAAACAATTACTACACTAAGGGGACAAAGCTGTTTAAATTTGCTAACAATAGAAATCACATAGAAAATCTGCACTAAATATAAATGCATCTCGTTAGATTGGGGATTTGAGCTGATAACACACAGGTACTGGGAAGGGGAATAAATAGCAGAATTTTGAGATGAATACTAATAGATTATTGGAGAGAGATTGAGGCATACTGATTGGGTAGCACACTCGCCTCTGAGTCAGAAGGTTGTGGGCTCATGTCCCACTCCAGGCAATGAAGACAAAGAAGCAGAGACAGGGAACATTTGGAATATGCTCTGTAAGAAGAATGTTTGAAAGTGACCAATACTGAAGTAAAAATGTAATGCACCATGAGCAATTACAAGCTTGATACAGCAGAAAGTTATGTTGGGCAGGGCATGTGGCTCATATGGCTGAAGATAAGTAACCATGGCTGGGTCATAACCATGCCCAAGGCCAAAGCTGATGATGGAGCTGTCTATAGTAAGACCTGAAAGGGAGAGTGTCATTGGGCAGACAACTGTGGGAGCTGGAAAAAAAGAAAATGATAATGGGAGCACTGACCTAGTATAGCAACTCACTTAGTCTCTGAAATTGCCACATGAAGATATTGATCTTAATCAGGCCATTAGTGAGCTGTGCTGTACACAAGATGGGGACTGCCCAATAGGGACAGAAGAAAATTGAAGTCCAAATCAATTGTGGCTGCTTATTGCTGGCTTCCTGAATTGGTAAATGAGGGTAAAATAGTTCTTAAAATAAACTGCAGTGCCACAAGAGTATTTGGAACTTGTCAAGTGATTGTAAACCAGCCTTACATCTACATTCACCTGCACAAACAGGGTAAATTCCCAACTGCCAGTGAAAGTGCACAGTCCCCTGAAAAGCTGAAGTTGTTCCAAGTGCTTTAGCTAAGGTCTTTAAAAGTATTGTTTATTAGATCATTGAAAGAAATCCTTTCAGTCTAAGGTAAAGATCTTGTAAAGTGCCTCGCAGTCATCAGAGTGAATAGTTGAAAACATGACTTGCAGAGTATTCTCAACATTACCACAGTTACAACTGTGCTAAAAATGTTATGACTCTTCAGTGAAAAAAAAGTCATATGAGCAAGCTTTACTTATGACTATCTTGAAGAGCTTTGAGAATTGACCTGTATGATTTGTTTTATCCAATTAGTATTTTTCCCTGGTACTTTGATGAACATTAATTTAGAAACGGCAATTGATGACTTAAGACAGCATCCTTTAGAGGAAACAGTCTAAGATTCTTACCAGAAACAAATGTATATTACCTGAATCTTGAGGTATCAGTGTGATGGACTTTGTTTTCTGACACATTATACTTCTCTGATCCACCACTTCTACCCATATTGTTGCATTATCCGAAATGTAAAGCACTTTTCGTTGAATTGTGTAAAAAGTATTGGTGATGTAGGGAAACGTTTGATTGTGAGGAGGTTTTCTAGTCCTGAAAATAAATAGGATCATTGCACATTTCAAACATTTTACACATGGAAAATATGATCTTGTACCATTGCTAAAAATAACTTTTCTTCATTAAAAACAATGAGAATTTTTTTTAAAGCATCAACTATTGACTAATTCTTGGCACATGATGATATAGGCCAAAAGATTGCTGAGAGTGATATACGTGCATGAATGTTTAATGTGAAAGGAAGTGAGGGTGCTTTTTTTTATGCTGTTCTACTCTCCATTGTTTTAACAGCTTTTAGTCCATTTAAAAAATAAATGAGTGAATGCTTCCATTAAAATAGTGGACAGAGAAATGTCATACAACCAACTTGAATGTTTCTCCATTAATATAACTGATAGTCCTAGCCTACAGTGCTTTCTTTCTCAGTTAGCCTTCAGTACTGCTCAGAATAGGTCAGAAGGTAGGCTGGGGAAGAAATGGAGGTTAGATGAAGAGGGAAGAACGTGAGGCTCAGGTGGGGGAGGAAAGGAGGTGAGGGTGTTATTTTTTAGAATACCAATACATGCAAGAGATGTAGGCTTCGAAATTCTGATTCCCATGATCCGCCACAGTAAGTGCTGCGAAGTGAGGCACCGGTCAGCCCAATTGTCCCGACACTGACCCAAAGAGATTTAGATAGGTTGCAAAGAGATTTAGATAGGTTAAGCGAATGGGCTAAGGTTTGGCAGATGGAATACAATGTCGGAAAGTGTGAGGTCATCCACCTTGGGAAAAAAAACAGTAAAAGGGAATATTATTTGAATGGGGAGAAATTACAACATGCTGAGGTGCAGAGGGACCTGGGGGTCATTGTGCATGAATCCCAAAAAGTTAGTTTGCAGGTGCAGCAGGTAATCAGGAAGGCGAATGGAATATTGGCCTTCATTGCGAGAGGGATGGAGTACAAAAGCAGGGAGGTCCTGCTGCAACTGTACAGGGTATTGGTGAGGCCGCACCTGGAGTACTGCGTGCAGTTTTGGTCACCTTACTTAAGGAAGGATATACTGGCTTTGGAGGGGGTACAGAGACGATTCACTAGGTTGATTCTGGAGATGAGGGGGTTACCTTATGATGATAGATTGAGTAGACTGGGTCTTTACTCGTTGGAGTTCAGAAGGATGAGGGGTGATCTTATAGAAACATTTAAAATAATGAAAGGGATAGACAAGATAGAGGCGGAGAGGTTGTTTTCACTGGTCGGGGAGATTAGAACTAGGAGGCATAGCCTCAAAATACGGGGGAGCCAATTTAAAACCGAGTTGAGAAGGAATTTCTTCTCCCAGAGGGTTGTGAATCTGTGGAATTCTCTGCCCAAAGAAGCAGTTGAGGCTAGCTCATTGAATGTATTCAAGTCACAGATAGATAGATTTTTAACCAATAAGGGAATTAAGGGTTATGGGGAGCGGGCGGGTAAGTGGAGCTGAGTCCACGGCCAGATCAGCCATGATCTTATTGAATGGCGGAGCAGGCTCGAGGGGCTAGATGGCCTACTCCTGTTCCTAATTCTTATGTTCTTATCTTATGTTCTTATGACCCTGTCCTAAATGGTGGGGCCGGCAAAGTTAAATATTGCTAGGATGGACAAAAGTACATGTCCTGATAGCAACTGCCTATTTGCACCGAAAAACCCAGAAAATTTGTTAGGAGGGGGGGAGGGGGGGGCGTGGGGGTTGCGTCAGATCAAACCCCAAATGTGGGTAGAACACTCGCCTCTGAGTCAGAAGGTTATGGGTTCAAGTCCCACTCCAGGAATTTGAGCAGATAAATCCAGTGCAGTGTTGAGGGAGTGTTGCACTATTGGGGGTGCCATCTTTTGGATGAGACGTTAAACTGAGGCCCAGTCTGCTCTCTCAGGTGGACGGAAAAGATCCCATGGCACTATTTCGAAGAAGAGCAGGGGAGTTATCCCTGGTATCCTGGTCAATATTTATCCCTCAATCAACATAACAAAAAAAGAAAGATTATCTGGTCATTATCACATTGCTGTTTGTGGAAGTTTGCTGTGCGTAAGTTGGTTGCCGTGTTTCCCACATTTCAATCGTGACTACACTTCAAAAGTACTTCATTGACTGTAAAACGCTTTGAGACGTCCGGTGGCCGTGAAAGGCGCTATATAAATGCAAGTCTTTCTTTCTTTATATATATCTTGAGAAGTGATCTATAACCCTGGTGACCGGGTATCTATAGTAGAGTCTGGATTTCCTGCAATGCTGCCTTATGAGCCTGGCTTCTTACGTTGGTGCTGTTTCCCTTCCAACAAACGAATGATAAAGGTGGAATCTCCATGGGCAAAAATAATTGTAGCCTTTCCCTTCATTTGAGAGAAATTTCCCAAACAAGAACCAATCTTAAGAGAGACTTCAAGATGAAGCTTTTTGTTGTGTCTTCTTGCTGTTCCCTTTGGGGAACAGTATGACGTAGTGGAAGGATTCGCAGGCTGATCAAGAGTTTGACTGGCTGCGTTAATGCTCCTTCCATGGTCAAATGAAGCTAAGCACCTCAAAAAACAAGCAAAAATAAAGTTGGATAAAAGAGCAATCCAAAGAAAAAGGATGTGTATTGTAGGCATGACTTGTGACGATGTGAGCTTAAGCCATTGGGTAAAGGGGAGGTGAACCTGCTGACACTGCATTGGGGAGATGGGGCCACCACTACATCACTGGGGAGCGGGGTGCTGTGGCAGCAGCCCCACACAGTAGCACAGTGCTGGGCTGCAACATCGCATGGACCCCGCAATTCATGAGGGCAAGGCCATTTGAAAAATGGCGATTAGCGCCTCCGCTAACTCCCGCGGAATTTCACAGCTGTTGGTAGCGACACAGCGTCCTGGGCGAGAAGTCGTTTGCGTCCCCCCGGGGGCGCTAATGGGAGGCACAAACGACCCGAATTTATCCCCCTATTATTTCAATATTGGGCCTGCTCTCCTTTCACCCTGCTCCCTGCTCAGCTCGGCTACTGCTTTCAAAATTTGTTTCTAAATTCTGCCTTTATTGCTCCTCCTTCAGCCTGCAACATTTAAACATTGTCAAGTCACGTTCAAGTTTTTTCTACCCGAATCTGTGGCTTGGCACCCATCCATGCTTCTTGCTCTGGTTTTCTGCCACTTTGTTTTCATTTGCCATTCCATTTCACAACTAACTTTCTTTAGATTTTTCTTTATTTCTATTTTCCATTCTGCTTTTATAACCTCTTTTTCAGTCTTACAAATTGTGAATACACCTCACTTATTTTTGGGTCTGAAATTCTCATTGGTTTCATAGAATCATAGAATCATAGAAATTTACAGCATGGAAGGAGGCCATTTTGGCCCATCGTGTCTGCGCCGGCTGACCAAGAGTTATCCAGCCTAATCGAGTATAAAGAGAAGGAAGTTTTGCGACAGCTAAAGAAAGCCCTGGTTAAATCACATCTGGAGTACTGTGTACAGTTCTGGACACTGCATCTTAGATAGGAAATATTGGCCTTGGAAGGAGTGCAGCACCTGAATGTTACCAGGGCTTCAAGTACATGGGGAGAGAGAGTGACAAGTTGGATCCAAAATTGGCTCAGAGGCAGGAAGCAAAGGGTAATGGTTGATGGGTGATTTTGTGACTGGAAGGCTGTATCCAGTGGGGTTCTGCAGGACTCAGTGCTGGGTCACTTGCTTTTTGTGGTGTATATCAATGGCTTGGACTTGAATGTTGGGGGTATGATTAAGAAGCTTGCAGATGACACTAAAAAAGGCTGTGTGCTTGATAATGAAGAAGAAAGCTGCGGACTGCAGGAAGATATCAATATGCTGGTTAGGTGGGCATAACAGTGGCAAATGGAATTTGAGGTAATGCATTTGGGGAGGTAATGCATTTGGGGAGGTCTAACAAGGCAAGGGAATGGTATGACACTGAAAAATGTAGAGGAACAAAGGGACCTTGGAGTGCAGGTCCACAGATCCCTGAAGGTAGCAGGCCAGGTAGATAAGGTGGTTAAAAAGGCATATGGAATAATTGCCTTTATTAGTTGAGGCATGGAATACAAGAGCAAGGATCTTATGCTTGAACTGTATAAAACACTGGTTAGGCCGCAGCTGGAGTACTGTGTGCAGTTCTGGTCACCACATTACAGGAAAGATGTGATTGCACTGGGAAGGGTGCAGAGGAGATTTACAAGAATGTTGCCTGGACTGGAGAATTTTGGCCATGAGGAAAGATTGGATGCTGGGTCTGTTTTCTTTGGAATAGAGGAAGCTGAGGGGAGACCTGATTGAGGTGTATAAAATTATGAAGGGCCTGGAGAGAGTGGATAGAAACGACATGTTTCTTTAGGCAGAGGGGTCAACAACCAGGGGACATCAATTTAAAATAATTGGTGGGTGGTTTAGAGGAGATATGAGAGGAAACTTCTTCACCCAGAGGGTGGTGGGAGTCTGGAACTCACTGCCTGAAAGGGTGGTAGATGCAGAAATCTTCACTACATTTAAAAAATACTTTGATGTGCACTTAAAGTGCCGTAACCTAAGATATAAAGGCTAACATTACATTAGCCTTTTTAATTATTTTTTGTTCTTGACCACCACGTTTTAGTGATCTGTGTACGTGGACCCCTGGATCTCGTCATTCCCTTTTTACAAGCCCCCACTATTTCTTGGTTTATAGTCCGACCAACAGAGATGCTAATGTTAGGGGGCCTATAGACTATGCCCACTAGTGACTTTTTCACCTTATTATCTCCACCCAAACTGTTGCAATTTCCTGATCATTTGAGCCAATATCGTGTCTCACTATTGCATAGATTCCATCCTTTATCAACAGAGCTACCCCACCTCTTTTTCCTTTCTGTCTGTCCTTCGAAAATGTCAAATACCCCATAATATTTAGTTCCCAGTCCTGGTCACCTTGTAACCATGTCTCTGTAATGGCTATCAGATCATACCCATTTGTGCCGTCAACACATCTATTTTGTTACGAATGCTATGTGCTTTTAAATTTTTTTTTTACCCTTTTTTCTTGCTTGTTTCCTCTGTCCTTCAAACTCACTTTCTTCATTTTTGCTTACTAATTCCAGCTTTACTCACCTCCCTATTGAATCTATTCTCAGGTTCTCATTCCTCTGCCAAGCTAGTTTAAACACTCCCCAACAGCACTAGCAACCCCCCCAACCCCCCGCAAGGTTATTGGTCCCGGCTCTGTTGAAGTGAACATAAGAACAATAAGAACATAAGAATTAGGAACAGGAGTAGGCCATCTAGCCCCTCGAGCCTGCTCTGCCATTCAACAAGATCAGGGCTGATCTGGCCGTGGACTCAGCTCCACTTACCCGCCCGCTCCCCATAACCCTTAATTCCCTTATTGGTTAAAAATCTATCTATCTGTGATTTGAATACATTCAATGAGCTAGCCTCAACTGCTTCCTTGGGCAGAGAATTCCACAGATTCACAACCCTCTGGGAGAAGAAATTCCTTCTCAACTCGGTTTTAAATTGGCTCCCCCCATATTTTGAGGCTGTGCCCCCTAGTTCTAGTCTCCCCGACCAGTGGAAACAACCTCTCTGCCTCTATCTTGTCTATCCCTTTCATTATTTTAAATGTTTCTATAAGATCACCCCCTCATCCTTCTGAACTCCAACGAGTAAAGACCCAGTCCACTCAATCTATCATCATAAGGTAACCCCCTCATCTCCGGAATCAGCCGAGTGAATCGTCTCTGTACCCCCTCCAAAGCTAGTATATCCTTCCTTAAGTAAGGTGACCAAAACTGCACGCAGTACTCCAGGTGCGGCCTCACCAATACCCTGTACAGTTGCAGCAGGACCTCCCTGCTTTTGTACTCCATCCCTCTCGTAATGAAGGCCAACATTCCATTCGCCTTCCTGATTACCTGCTGCACCTGCAAACTAACTTTTTGGGATTCATGCACAAGGACCAATTGTGGAGCAGTGGAGGCGTGTCCTGCACAGTAGGAGCTGAGCTGCTGTGAGAGGAGCAGCTATCAACTTCTGCTCCTGCCTGGAGAGCCCTGAGACCAGCCCAGGAAGAGAAGGAAGGAAGGGGTTTCACCACCAACTTTTACCCAGAGGGAGAGGAGGAGAACAGAAAACATTTCAAACATTTTTTTACCATTCTGCAAGGAGTTGGAGAGAGGGGGAAAAGACCAACAACATCCAGTGTGGAAGGAGGGAGACTCTACATCTTCTACAGGTTGGTGTGGGTGCATTTCCCAAAAAGACTTTGTTGTATCGGTGGGGGGAGGAAAGAAGACCACTGAGGGCCGGAACATCGCGGGGGGGGTGTGTGTGTGTGTGGAAGTGTGTGTGGGGGCCGTGCTTACAACTAGGCCCCCCCCAAATTTGGAACCCCCCCCACCCCCCACATTTGCCTAGCCTGGGATAGCTGGAGCTACCAGGCTGAAGATTTTCATTAATCACCCGATTAAAGATCGTTAGGAGTGTGTGCCTGGTGGCTCTAGCTACCCCAGGTGAAGACATCTTCTCCCCCCACCTGAAGACCACCCCAAAGACTTTTTGTTTTGCCATCTGGGATTGCACCCACCCACAGCTGCGAGGGGAGACCTGCCCTCGCAGTTCCCCCCCCCCCTTCCCACCCCCCTCTCTCTTTCTCTGTTACTCTGTTTCTCCCCTCTCTCTCTGAGGCCTCTTTCTTCCAAATTAATTAAAAAAAAACAATTAAGACAACTGAGCAGAGGGAGCAAGGCCCCTCCCCAATTGCCAACTAGGGGAGAGGTACCTCATTAAGGGCTCCTCTGCTCAGTCTAATCAAACGAGGCCAATTAAGACCTTTAAGGCCTGTGACTTTGGGGTGGGTGTAGCCCTTAAAGGGACCCCGTGATGGCGACCCCATCCACGCCGGTGGCAGGGCCAGCGAAGACGTATGCGCAGGTGGCAACCGCTTCCACGGCACCTCCTGCGCCACCCGCTGCCCTGCCACCTTTCAGATTAATCACCAAAAAACACGGGGTCAAGAGCTACACTCACCCCACAATGAGCATTGAGGAGTGCGTGCGGGCGATGGCTGGGGTAGTCGGCCCCTCGGCCATTGTCGCAGCCTCCAAGATGTCTGGGAACGCCGTGTTCTTCCTGGGGTCGGAGCGGGCGGTGTCCCTGGCCCTCGAAAAGGGGCTCACGGTGGGCGGGACGTTCCTGCCGGTGGACCCTCTCGAGGCCACCGCGCAGAGGGTCATCGTGTCAAACGTCCCGCCCTTTGTTCCCGCTGAGCTCCTCCTCCCTCACCTACACCAACTGGGGGAGGTAAGGTCGGGGATCAACCCCATACCGCTCGGCCTCAGGGAGAACAGCCTGCGCCACGTGTTCTCCTTCCGCCGCCAGCTCTTTATCCGGCTGGCGCGGGAGGACACGACGGAAGGGCACTTTAATGTGGTGCACGAGGGGACTGCCTACCGCGTCTTCTGGACGTCGGACGGCGTGCGGTGCCATGCCTGTAGGGAGGTGGGGCATGTTCGTAAGAACTGCCCCGCCTCCAAGGCCGCCAAACCACCGAAGGCGGCCAAGGCTGGCGCCGCCGCCACCCCTCCCCCTAGTTGCGTCCGCGTGCCGGGAGCCATAGGTGCGCGGGCATCGTCGGAGGCCTTTGTTTTCAGGGCCTCCGGCGGGGGGGAGGGAGAGCGTCCGAACGGAAGGAAGGCGCGGAAGAAGACGAGACATCTAGAGGCGGGTCCCCTCGGTGCGCCGGAGAGTTTGATCACCGTGCTCAGCCCAACCCAGTCACCGGCGAGCGCGTGGTGCCCCGAGCCCGTGCCCGAGCCCTTGAATAACACCACAGAGGGGCCCGGGCGCGGGAAAGGAAAGGAAAAGGGGGGGGCGGAGCGGGAGGCCTCGGCAGACATGGGGGTCTCCCTGCCTCCGCGCGCCCCCAGGAACAAAAGGAGGCGCGGCTCCGATGAGGCGGAGGGGGAACAACTTCCCTCCGCGGAGGAGTCGGTGCCCGCCGCGTGTCCCGCGTCCCCAACCAGCGCTCCCAAATTGCGCTGCAGGCGCGAAGAGTCTGTCCCCGGGGAGGGTGAGGCAGTCGAGGCTGCCCAGCCACTGCCTCCTGGGGATGGAGTGGAAGATCTGCCTGTCGTGGGGGGCGTGGGGCCAGCGGAAGAATGCATTGCCGCCGGGCCGGGCGTCCCGGGGACTGAGGCGGGCGGGGCCGAAAAGGCCGAACCTGAGCCCGCCCAGCCAATACCCAACTTCCCCCGGGAGTCGCTCGACCCGGCAGAAACACAATTTACTGATTTTAATGAAACTGTAGATGCTGGGCCGGGGGGTGGCAGCGGGGAGGGGGAGGAACACCCACCCTCGCCGCTTACTTTGGAGCTGGTGCACTTGGGGAGCCTGGGGATTTCCTATGGCCGGGTCTCTCCTTGTTCCCCAGTTCCCCCTTCCGCTGTCATTTCCCGACCCAGCACCATTTTTAAAAGAGCCCAGTGGGGACTCCTCTACCGACGATCCTGGGGGTGGGATCGGGGCAGAGCCAGGGCCGGTTGGAGCGGCCGGTTCATTTGCCGTACCTTGTACGGTCGATGGGCCGGCTGCTGGTGGCCACCTCCCGGAGGAGGACGGGGACTCGGTGGGGGACGCGGGTAAAGACCTAGAGACCACCGCCAGCGAGGCGGTGGATCTGCTCGCGGCCGCCGCCGAGACCATCCTCATTCCTGCACGGGAACTCCGGGACTTTTTGGCCCAGAGCCGGGGTCGCTGCAACCAAGCCCGACTGGCCCTGGAAAAATGGTCCGAGCCAGAGCTGATCAAGGGGTCCGTCCGCGCCGCCGTCAAAACCTTGGCCGCGGGCGGGCCTTTGACAAAGGCGCAACACCTTCAGCTGCGCGAGCTCGAGGGACTCCTCGCTGGGCTGCGGAGGGAGCGGAGTTCAACAAAAGACTCCGCTCCCTCCCCCACAATAGGTTAAGGTAGAGGTTGCACTATGCTTTTGCCATGAAGATAACCATAGCCAGCCTCAACATCAACGGCGGCAGAGGGGCACGCCGTAGATTTGACAATTTTTCGCTCCTGCGGGAGGGGAAATATGCGGTGTGCTTCCTGCAAGAAACCCACACCGTTCCGGGAGACGAAGCCACGTGGCTCCTGGAATGGCAAGGAGAGGTCCGCATGAGCCACCTCACCGCCATTTCTAGTGGGGTGGCCATCTTGCTGGGCCCGCATTTTCAGCCGGAAATCTTGGGGGTCGAGAAGCCCGTGCCAGGCCGCTTGCTGCACGTAACGGTTCGCCTGGGGGACGTGCCGCTCCATCTCGTGAATGTGTACGCCCCTCAGCCCGGCCCGCAGCAAACGCGCTTCTTTGAAGAGGTGTCCGCTCTTCTTGGCTCCGTCGACGTCGGCGACTGCATTGTCCTCGGGGGGGATTTTAACTGCACCCTCGAGGCGAGGGACCGCTCCGGTGCCCCGCAGTGCATGACGGCGATGGAGAAGTTGAGGGACCTGGTCGGGTCCTTCGACTTGGTGGACGTCTGGCGAAATCTCCACCCCGACTCCAGCGCCTTTACTTGGGTGAGGCCTGGAGTTGGATGGTCTAGAGTCGACCGCCTTTACGTGTCTCGGGCGTACGTTTCCTGCGTCCCGGCGGCCTCCATGCGGCCGGTGCCGTGTTCGGACCACCACCTGGTGTGGGCGGAGCTCGCTTCGCTCCGCGCGAGGACGGGGTCCGCGTACTGGCACTTTAACAACCGGCTGCTGGAGGACGTGCGGTTCCAGGACTCGTTCCGTCGATTCTGGTCCGACTGGAGAAGGAAGCAGGGGGGCTTCCCCTCCTTGAGGCTATGGTGGGACGTGGGCAAGGCTCACGTCCGCGTCTTCTGTCAAGAGTACGCGAGGGGGTCGACCAAGAGGCGGGCGGCCAGAGTCGGGCGCCTAGAAAAAGAGGTGCTCGACCTGGAAGCCCGTCTCGGTCAAGTCGTCCAGGACCCGGCCCTGCGGACGGTGTACGAAGTGAAGAAGGCCGCGCTGAAGGACCTGCAGCTCGTTGGGTCCCGAGGCGCGTTCGTGAGGTCGCGGATCCGGTTCCTGCGGGATCTGGACCGCGGCTCCCCCTTCTTCTACTCGCTGGAAAAAAGGCAGAGTGTCCGTAAGCAGCTCTTGACGCTGCTGGCCGACGACGGCTCTCTCGTCTCGGATCCGGAGGGCGTCAACAACAGGGTCCGTGAATATTATGGGGCTCTGTTCTCTCCGGATCCGTCCAGCGAGGAAGCGCGTAGAGTTTTGTGGGAGGACCTGCCGAAGGTCAGCCCGGAGGGCGCCGAAAATCTGGAGGCTCCGCTAAGCCTGGCGGAGCTGACCGGTGCCCTCGCCCGGCTCTCGAGGGGAAAATCCCCGGGGCTGGACGGGCTGACCGTGGACTTCCACAGGGCGTTCTGGGACGTCCTGGGGAGCGACTACGCGCGGGTCCTGGGGGAAAGTCTGGCGACCGGGGAGATGCCCCTCTCTTGGCGCAGGGCAGTCATCGTCCTGCTGCCTAAGAAGGGCGATCTCCGCCTCCTTAAGAACTGGCGCCCAGTCTCCCTCCTCAGCACGGACTACAAAATCTTCGCCAGGGCGATGTCTGCTCGCCTTGGTGCCGTGCTGGACCACATGATCCACCCCGACCAGTCCTACACGGTCCCGGGCCGGACAATCCACGATAACATCCATCTGGTCCGGGACCTCATCCATTGTTCCCAGGAGGCTGGTCTGTCGGTCGCCTTCCTATCCCTCGACCAAGAGAAGGCGTTCGACAGGGTGGATCACGACTATCTGCTCGGAACTCTGCGCGCTTTCGGGTTCGGGACGCATTTCGTCGCCCGGATCCGACTTTTGTACGCCGCCGCGGAGTGTCTGATTAAAGTTAACGGGTCCTTGACGGCGCCCCTTCGCTTTAGGAGAGGGGTGCGCCAGGGATGCCCCATGTCCGGCCAGTTATACGCCGTTTGCGTGGAGCCTTTCCTGTGCCTCTTGCGGACGAGGTTGACGGGACTGGCTCTGCAAGGGCCGGGCGTGGAGGTCGTCCTCTCGGCTTACGCCGATGACGTGCTCCTCGCGGTAGAGGATCCCGCTGACCTGCGGAGGATGCGTGAGTGCCAGGAGATTTAACGGCCGCGTCCTCCGCCAGGATCAACTGGGAGAAATGTTCCGGACTCCTGGTGGGTCAGTGGCGGGTGGACTCCCTGCCGGAGGAGCTCAGGCCTTTTGCCTGGAGCACGACCCATCTCCTCTATCTGGGAGTCTACCTTAGCCCCGACGAGGGAGCCTGGCCGGCGAACTGGCAGGAGCTGGAGGCCAAGGTCGCCGCTCGCCTAGGGCGCTGGACAGGACTGCTCCGAGTGCTGTCCTACAGGGGTCGAGCGCTAGTCATAAACCAGCTGGTGGCCGCAATGCTGTGGTACCGGCTGGTCACTTTGACCCCTCCCCCTGCCTTTGTCGCCAAGATACAGAAGAAGCTGGTGGACTTCTTCTGGAACAACAGGAAGCACTGGGTCTCTGCTGCAGTCTTGAGTCTCCCGCTTGAGGAGGGCGGTCAGTCGTTGGTGTGCGTCAGCGCCCAGCTCGCGACTTTCCGTCTTCAGACCCTGCAAAGATACCTTTACGTCGAGCCCCCTCCTAGGTGGTGTGCTCTGGCGAGGTATTTCTTCCGCCAGCAGCGCGACCTCAATTATGACACGCAGCTCCTGTTTGTGAACTTGGGGGGGTGCCAGGACCGCCCTCCGGGAGCTGCCTGTCTTTTACAGGGAACTCATCAGGGTCTGGAACAAAGTCTCCACCAAGCGCAGCTCTCCGCCGGCTGGAGTGGCGGCCGTCCTGCAGGAACCGCTGCTCGGGAATCCGTACCTCCACGGCCGAGGTTTTATGTGGCGGTCGGAAGAGAGGGCTGTGGCTGGTGAGGTGACCAGGGTCAGGGACCTGCTCGATGGCGGAGGAGCGGGCTGGATGGCGCCAGACACGCTGGCGCGGCGCCTAAATTCTGCCAACGTCCGCCACGCGGCCGATGCCATCGAGTCGCTAAAAACAGCTCTGGGCCCTGACTCCGTTAGGTGCATCGAGGAGGCTCAAGCACATGGGGAGATCCCGTCCGAACTGACCCCCGTCCGGACGGAATTCCTCATCGGCGCCAAACCCCGGAACCTCCCTCGGGGGCCGGCGCCTCACAACTTGAGCCGCCTCGGGGAAATCCCCTCCGTGCCTTTCAGTTCCGCGCGGAGGGGTTTCCTGTACGGGCTGCTCCTGCACACCCTCAACTTTGCCATCCTCGCCGGCCGTCCGGACACGCCATGGCGTACCATCTTGCCGTCCGGAGGAGGCGGGGGTCCCCGATGGAGGGCACTCTACGCAGGGGTCCTCCCACTATTCATCAGGGACTTGGCCTGGAGGGTGGTGCACGGAGCAGTGCCGTGCAACAAATTTTTAAGCCGGTTCACGGACTCCCAGGCCGCCTGCAATTTCTGCGGTCTGGAGGAGTCCGTGTTCCATGTTTTTATTGAGTGCACGAGGTTGCAGCCCCTGTTCCATTATTTGAAGGGGCTGCTCCTGAAATTCTGGCTGCACTTCAGTCCCACTCTCCTGATCTTTGGGCACCCTGTGCGGAGGGGAGCGGGTAGGTCCGAGGGCCTCCTCGTAGGACTGCTCCTGGGCACGGCCAAGGGTGCCATCAGCCGGTCCAGGCAGCGGGCGGTCGAGGGGGTCGTTCAACCTGACTGCCTGCCTCTCTTCCGCTCTTACATCCGGTCCAGGGTGTCCTTGGAGATGGAGCACGCGGTGTCCACCGGTACGCTCGCGGCCTTCCGCGAGAGGTGGGCACCGGAGGGACTGGAGTGCATCATCACGCCCGGCAACCAAATTTTAATTTGATTTTACGTTTTAAAGTTTAATTTGTTTTAATTGCCGGTGCTTTTAGTGTCCCCCTCCCCTTTTGTAGGGGGCACTGGAAAAAATTTTGATTTTAGCGCAAAAAAAAAAAGGCCTTGAAAATGTCTGCTGTGTCACCCAGGCGGGTGGCATGGTTTTAATGTTTATGTTTATTTTCAGGTAAACTCAAAAGAGTTTCATGCACAAGGACCCCCAGGTCCCTCTGCACCGCAGCATGTTGTAATTTCTCCCCATTCAAATAATATTCCCTTTTACTGTTTTTTATCCCAAGGTGGATGACCTCACATTTTCCGACATTGTATTCCATCTGCCAAACCTTAGCCTTCGCTTAACCTATCTAAATCTTTTTGCAGCCTCTCTGTGTCCTCTACACAACCCGCTTTTCCACTAATCTTTGTGTCACCTACAAATTTTGTTACACTACACTCTGTCCCCTCTTCCAGATCATCTATGTGTATTGTAAACAGTGCAACCCGTCCGGCTTGTACAGGTCCCACCTCCCTCAGAAGTGGTCCCAATGCCTCAGGAAACTAAAGCCCTCCCTGCTACACCATCTCTCCAGCCACGCATTCATCTGCTCTATCCTCTTATTTCTGTGCTCACTAGCTCGTGGCACCGGGAGTAATCCGGAGATTACCACCTTTGAGGTCTTGCTTTTTAATCTCTCTCCTAGCTCCCTAAACTCTGCCTGCAGGACCTCACCCCTCTTTCTACCTATGTCATGGTCCCGATATGGACCACGACCTCTGGCTGTTCACCCTCTGCTGCCGAGATTGAGAGGTCCCGCTCGCTGCCGCTCAGATTGATGATGTAGGCCATCATTTAGGTGCCGGGTGGTACTGCCACCTCTTTTAGAGGAATCTTCCAGGCAAAGTACCGCCCGGTCTCTCGGCGGCCATCGGCGGTCCTTTGGGCGGCACTTAGACAGGCCTTGGCTTCGACCGAGTTCAGGCCCATAGTCTTTGTGTCATCAGCAAACTTGGATATATGGCTCTCTAATGTATTATCTAAGTCTTTAATAAATATAGTAAATAGTTGAGGCCCCAGGACAGATCCTTGTGGGACACCACTAGTCACTTCCTTCCAATTCGATTATCCCTACTCGCTATCTTCAACCACCTAACTAATCTCCTAACCAGGTCAATAATTTGCCTTCAATTCCATGAGCTTTAATTTTAGCTAACCATCTGTTATGTGGAACCTTATCGAATGCCTTCTGGAAGTCCATATAAACTACATCTACAGATATTCCCCTGCCTACTAGTTTAGTTACTTCCTCAAAAAATTCAATTAGATTCGTTAGACATGACCTGTCCTTTACAAATCCATGTTGGCTCTCTCTAATCAAATCAAATTTCTTTAAGTACTCAGTCACTCTGTCCTTAATCATAGATTCCAGTAATTTCCCCACAATAGATGTTAGACTAACAGGTTCATAATTTCCTGGTTCCTCTCTCTCACCTTTCTTAAATAATGGAGTTACATTTGCAATTTTCCAATCTAAAGGGATAATTCCTGAATCAAGAGCACTTTGGAAGATTATGGCTAAAGCATCTGCAATTTCCTCACCTACTTTCTTCAAAACCCTGGGGTGGAAACCATCAGGTCCTAGGGATTTGTCAGTCTTTAGTGCCATTATTTTTCTAATACTGTTTTATTGCTTATGTTAACTTTGGTGAGGTCCGGTCCTTGATTCATTATTAGTTTCCCTGCAATATCAGGTATATTGGGCTAAAACCTCCACTTTTTTTACATGCTTACCTCCCACCTAATGACCATTTTACTGCTGAAATAACGTACAATGCCCAGATATCACCCATTTTGGCACAAAATGGAAACTGACGGGCATTTTTAGGAAACTTATCGCTGAGCGTTACTTTCCTCTTGTGCTTAACGGCGGGAAAAAATATTACCACCCGCCCACTTTTTTGGGGCGGAATCATCAGAATGGGCGAAATCAACGCCCATAATATCAGCCAGCATTAATTTCCGCACGGAATTAATGCTGAGATTCAATATTACCGCACGCCCACCTTTTTTTGTCGTAAAGAGCATATTTACCAAAACTATCAGCCATGAGATCGTCCAACGTCAATTTCATCACCTCGCACACACATCGCCCACAATATCGCTTGCGCAAAAAAACGCCCAGAAAAAGTGGAACTAACCGGAACTAATCACAGCGTTATGGACGCCATGTTCCAGATCACATGTCTCATCCTTTAAAAGGCTGCTGTGCTTCAACCTTGGCGGAATTTGGATATACTCTGCAGGTCGTTGGAGTTGATGTGAACATTTCTACAAACATCTTGACAATACTGTGACCGATTGGAATTGAATAGGTGTCTTCATCGGGATATTCCTTGTTTGTGACCAATCGGTGGAAAACAGTGAGTTACTGCAGTGGAGCCTGTCCTTTCTCACCCTCTCTTGGTGACCAATTACATGCAGCAGACTCGAGATCGTTGAAGGTACGCTCCACTGCATTATGTGCCCAATATAAGACGTGACAGACTGATGAGGAGGACGTTACACCCCCCGCAAGTACAAGGAGAAGCATTCTTACCTCGACTTACATAGAAACATACTTGCCCGACACCACCTGCCTTCAGAGACTGCGCTTCCACAAAGAGGTTATCACTGAAGTATGCCAGCTGATAAGGCCAGCACCATCAGTATTGCACTGTCTGTCGAGGTCAAAGTCACCACGGCACTGTCGTTCTACGGTCTCAGACTCTTTTCAGGCCACAGCTGGAGACAGTTGCGGGTTTTCTCAGCATGCCACATATCGTTGCATTAGACAGGTCACTGAAGCCCTGTACACATGCAAGAGGGACTTGATCAGCTTCCCTATGGCCAGGGAGGCACAGAGTGAGAGGGCTCCAGAATTGCAAACTTCCCCAAGGTGCAGGGAGCAATAGACTGTTCGCACATCGCGATGCGGGCACCTTTTCAGGATGCAGAGGCTTTCAGGAACTGCAAGGGATTCCACTCCCTGAATGTCCAACTTGTTGTTGACCACCAGCAAATTATACTGGCAGTGAATGCTCAATTTCCGGACAACATCCATGATGCTCACATCATGTGTGAGAGCACTGTATCTGACTTGTTTAACAATTAGCCACAAGGTCAATGCTGGATGCTTGGTGACAAAGGATATGGCCTTGTCACCTGGCTGATGACAACCCTGTGTGACACCCACACCGAAGCTGAGAGGCAATACAATGAGAGACACAGAGCAACTCGCAATTTCGTGGAGAAAACCATTGGCATGCTGAAGCAGCGCTTTAGATGCCTGGACCACTCAGGAGGCGAGCTCCAATACCACCCTGAGCAGGTAGCTCAATTTGTGGTGGTGTGCTCCATGCTGCACAACTTGGCTATCAGGAGGGGACAAGAATTTCCTGATGAGTCTGACCGTCCATCTCACTAGAGAGAGGAAGAGGAGGACGAGGAGGCAGATGCTGACATCGGCCCAGACAATCAGGCTGAAGCTGAAGCCATGTCCCGGCCCTCCTTTAGACCGCATGAAAGAGCCTTACGTCAGGAGCTCATCAATGATCGCTTTGCCTGAAAGAACGTTGGTATTATTTACAAGGCTGACACACTGCTGGGTGTGCAGGTCATACATTAATGGTGGGCATCACCTTGGTGACAGTCAAAGCTTAAGTGATTGAAATTAAGTGTAATTATACCCTTTGATGTTAAGGAATCACCAGCGTGTAATGGTGCAGCTATCTGAGCCAATGCGCTACAAGGTTTTGTTAAATAAAAAACATTTAAACCGAACATTAGTCTGAAATCATCAGTATTTCTATACAAACCAACCCTTCCCCCCGCCCACCTGCTTTTCCTCCCCACCTCTACCCCATCCCCTTCCCCACCTGACTCCAAGCCACCTGCTCAAGGAGCTCCTCAGGCGATGCTTCATTGGGGGGGGGGGGGGTGACGACCAAAATGCTGCTTGGACGGATACGGGAGAGGTCGATCCCAAGGTGGGAACGTGCTCCGAGCCAGAAGCAAGATGTTGCTGCTGGCTGTCATGTGTGGTTGGCAATGGGGGCACCTTGGGGTGCAGTGCCGCGCTCCGGGACCACTGGGAGCCCTCTGCCACCAGTGTTCCTGGCTACCAGCTCCAGGGCCTCCTCCATCCCTTCCATGTTATATCTTATTTGTTGGACACAAACTCGGTGCCAACTATGTTCTTGGTGCTTAGTAGGCTTTTTGCTGCTGCTGAATCTCCGTCGTGCCTCCCACAACAGCCAGACAAGCACACACCACAGCCACACACACTTTCAGTGCCTCTGAGCTCTCTCTCTCTGTGTCTCCTCTTCTGCGCATGTCATGATGACCCTTCACCTCCTGAATCGCGGGAATCGAGAGTTGCCATGCCATTGCTAAGGACGGCGACATGTTATGGCAGAAGATCAAATGATTTTTACGCTAATGCCCATTTGATATTACTCGCGGTAATGCCCGTTTTCAAAAATGGAGACTAGGTGCTTTGAGAATGGGCGAGAAGCTGCCGATCTGAAAACCCTTTTTTACTGCCCATGCCGGAAATATCGCGCATTTTTGGGCGATAAGCACAAAAGTGGAAGTGCTAGCCCATTATCCTCTTCCTCTACTGTGAAGACTGACACAAAATAATTTTCCAACAAGTTTGCCATTTATTTATTTATTAATTTGTAATATTCCCTGCATCTGTTTTTAAAGTGCCCATATTACCGTTGACTACCCTTTCTCTTCTAATATAATTATATAAACCTTTTGTGTTAACCTTGATATCCCTCTCAATTTTTTTTTTGCATTCGTTTTTCCAGCTCTTTCTATCTTTTTTGTCTTCTTTGAATGCTCTTTGCTTTAGTTTTATATAAGAACATAAGAAATAGGAGTAGGCCATACGGCCCTTCGCGCCTGTTCCGCAATTAAATAAGATCATGACTGATCTGATCATGGACTCAGCTCCACTTCCCTGCCCGCTCCCCATAACCCCTCATCCCCTTATTGTTTAAGAAACTGTCTATTTCTGGCTTAAATTTATTCAACATCCCAGCTTCCACAGCTCTCTGAGGCAATGAATTACAACCCTCTGAGAGTAGAAATTTCTCCTCATCTCAGTTTTAAATGGGCGGCCCCTTATTCTAAGATCATGCCCTCTAGATCTAGTCTCCCCCATCAGTGGAAACATCCTCTCTGCATCCACCTTGTCAAGCTCCTTCATAATCTTATATGTTTCAATAAGATCACCTCTCATTCTTTTGAATTCCAATGAGTAGAGGCCCAACCTACTCAAGCTTTCCTCATAAGTCAACCCCCTCATCCCAGGAATCAACCGAATAAACCTTCTCTGAACTGCCTCGAAAGCAAGTATATCCTTTCGTAAATATAGAAACCAAAACTGCACCCAGTATTCCAGGTGTGGCCTCACCAATACCCTGTATAGCTGTTGCAAGACTTCCATCCTCCGTACTCCATTCCCTTTGCAATAAAGGCCAAGATTCCATAGGCCTTCCTGATCACTTGCTGTACCTGCATACTATCCTTTTGTGTTTCATGCACAAGTACCCCCAGGTCCTGCTGAAATGCAGCACTTTGCAATCTTTCTCCATTTAAAACCTTTTAAAAGCTTCCCAGTCTTCTGTCCTCCCACTAGTTTTGGCCACTTTGTATGCACTTGTTTTTAAATTGGATACCATCCTTTATTTCTTTAGTTAGCCACGAATAGCTCTCTTTTCTCTTACACCCTTTCCTCACCACTGGAATATATTTTTCTTGAGAGTTGTGAAATATCTCCTTAAATGTACACCATTGTTCATCAACCGTCCTACATTTTAATCTATTTTAGCCAACTTTAGCCAACTCTGCCCTCATACCTTCATAGGCTCTTTTATTTAAGCTTAGTACGCTGGCTAGAGATCCATCTTTCTCACCCTCCATCTGAATTTGAAATTCAACCATGCTATGATCACTCATTCCAAGGGGATCCTTTACTAGGAGATTGTTTATTAATTCTGGCTCATTACACAGGCCCAGATCTAAGATAGCCTGGCCTCTGGTTGGTTCCGTTACATATTGCTCAAGGAACCCATCCCTTATGCACTCTGTGAAATCTCCTCTACACCCTATCTAAGGCTTTGACAGCCTTCCTCAAGTTTGGTGCCCAGAATTGATCACATTACTCCAGCTGGGGCCTAACCAGTGTTTTATAAAGGTTTAGCATAACTTCTTTGCTTTTGTCTTTTACCCCTCTATTTAAAAAGCCAAAGATCCTGTATGCTTTTTAAAAGCCTTCTCAATGTGTCCTGCCATCTTCAAAGACTTGTGTACATACACCCCTCGGTCTTTCTGTTCCTTCACCCCATTTAAAATTGTACCAGTTAGCTTATATTGCCTCTCCTTATTCTTCCTACAAAACTGTATCACTTCACAATTCTCTGCATTAAATTTCATCTGCCTTGTATCTGCTCATTTCACCAGCCCTTCTGAATGTCTATGTCCTCCTGAATTCTATTTCTGTCCTCCTCACTATTTACTATATTTCCGAGTTTCGTGTCATAGAATCATAGAACTTTACAGCACAGAAGGAGGCCATTTTGGCCCATCGTTTCCGCGCCGGCTAACTACAGGCTATCCAGCCTAATCCCACTTCCCAGCTCTTGGTCTGTAGCCCTGTCGGTTATGGCACTTTAAGTGCACATCCAAGTATTTTTTAAATGTGGTGAGGGTTTCTGCCTATACCGCCTTTTCAGGCAGTGAGTTCCAGAGCCCCACCACCCTCTGAGTGAAGAAATTTCCCCTCATATCTCCTCTAAACCTCCCCTCAATTACTTTAAATCTATGCCCCCTGGTTGTTGACCGCTCTGCCAAGAGAAACCGGTCCTTCCTATCCACTCTATCCAGGCCCTCATAATTTTATATACCTCAATCAGGTCTCCCCTTAGCCTCCTCTGTTCCAAAGAAAATAGACCCAGCATCTCCAATCTTTCCTCATAGTCAAAATTCTCCAGTCCAGGCAACATTCTTATAAATCTCCTCTGCATCCTTTCCAGTGCAATCACATCTGCACACTTTGAAATTATGTCCTGAATGCCTAAGTCCAGCTCATTAATATATATCAAAAAGAGCAGTAGTCCCAATTGGGGAACACCATTGCATACTTCCCTCCAGTCTCAAAAACAACTGTCCATCACTATTTTCTGTCCCTTAGCCAATGTTGTATCTATGCAGCCACTGCCCCTTTAGTCTCATAAGCTTCAATTTTACTAACAAGTCTATTCGGTGGTGCTTTATGAAACGCCTTCTGAAAGTCCATATACACATCAACCGCACTACCTGCATCAATCCACTCTGTTACTTCAATAAGGAGCTCAATCAAGTTAGTCAAGCATGATTTGCCTGTAACAAATTCAAACTGGCTTTCATTAATTAACCTGTATCTTTCCTGCCAATTAATTTTGTCCTAGATTATTCTCTCTAAGAGTTTCCCCACCACTGATGTTAGGCTGACTGGCCTGTAGTGACTGAGTTTATCCCACTCCACTTTTTTGAACAGGAGTTTAACATTTGCAATCCTTCAGTCCTCTGGTACCACTCCCATAACTAAAGAGGATTGGAAGATTGTGCCCAGATCCTCCACAATTTCCACCCTTACTTCACTCAGTAACCTAGGATGCATTCCATCCGAAGTGGGTGACTTTTCTACTTTGAGCACTGCCTCCCTTTTTAGTACCTCCTTTTTGTCTATTTTTATCCTACCCAATTTCTCTACTACCTCCTCCTTTACTGTGACATGGGCAGCATCCTCTTCTTTAATAAATACTGATGCAAAGTATTTATTTAGTACCTCAGCCGTGCCCTCTGCCTCCACAAGGAGATTTCCATGTTGGTCCCTAATCGGCCCCACCCACCCTTTCACTACCCTTTTACTACTTATATGTTTACAAAAAGACTTGTGGGTTCCCTTTTTATGTTACCTGTTAATCTATTCTCATACACTCTCTTTGCCACTCTTACTTCATTTTTCAGTTCTCCTCTGTATTTTCTGCATTCAGCTTGGTTCTCTGCTGAATTATGAACTTGACATTATCATAACCCTTCTTTCTCTGTTTCATTTTAATCTCTATATATTTAGTCATCCAGGAAGCTTTAGCTTTGGATGCTCTTCCTTTCCCCCTGGTGGCAGTGTACCCAAACTATCTCCTCTTTGAAGGCCTCCCATTGCTCATTTACTGTTTTACCTGCCAATCTTTGGGTGAATCCAATCCACCTGGGCCAGATCCCCTTTCAACTCACTGAAATTACCCCTCCTCCAGTTTGACTATTTTCACATTTGATTTCTCCTCATCTTTTTCCATAACTACTCTAAACCTAATGATGTTGTGATCACTGTTTCCCAAATGCTCCCCCACTGAAACATTTGCCACTTGCCCCACTTCATTCCCCGGAACTAGATCCAGAACTGCTTGGGCTGGAAATATCCTGATCAAGAAAATTCTCTTGTACACATTTCAGAAATTCCTCCCCCTCCTTGCCTTTAGACTGTTATTTTCCCAATCTATTTTTATTTCAAATTCTAAGCATATGCAATTTTTCTTTTTATCCATACATTGTTTTACACATTCAAGTCAAAATAAAAATATATCCACAGAGCCAAAATTCAACGAAACTCACCCCCAGTATATGTTTAGTGTGTAGACAGTAGTATTTATGTGGTGCGTTCCAGGGGTCCATGAACAGTTCAAGCCCTTTTGAATTTCTCCAGTGTAGTAGCATTCCAGGTTGTGTGGTCCATCTGACATAAATGGGAATGAACACATTCTTTATAACAGTATATGCTGAAATGATGTTTCATTACAATCATTTCTTCATGCTTCAAACAGCTCTTCAAAGAACAACGATATATGTAAGCCTGGAATTCACTGTGAGCGATGTTATCATATAAACCCTTAACATGCCCATATCGAATTTTGCTCCCTGAGCTTTTATAATAAATGCGTTACATAGTAAAATTGTGAAGAATGGATTTGGATACAAGTTCCATTAAGGCTTGAACGATAACATCTCCCAATAACTTCAATGCTATACTTGACAAAGTAAGCAAAACTATGCGCGATACTTGATAAATAATCACAATACTCACTGACAATGTAGATTTTTGTTTGAATATGAAGGGTAAATTTTCCACTTGAGCACTCTCACTCAAAGCATCAACCACTGGAAGCACTGAATGGGAAATCGCTGTCTAGCCATTCATTTTAATTTAATGGATGGGAGATCATGGGCTGTTTGTGTTCGCTTTCCCAATATGGGCTCCCAGCAGGTGAGATTCACCACTCAGAGTGTGCTGATGCAAGTTTTACCCTATTCCGTTAACTAGCAACAAATCTGCAAAGCTTGATTAATAATTTTTTTTTAAACTTTTGGTAAAAATCAGTAGCTTGCACAGACCAAGAAGTAAACACATTAGACCAAATCAATTGGTGCAGTATCTGTCGCATTTCTGAGAATGATGTAATTGGACAGATGCTGTTCTGCTGCTGGGAGCATTCACAAATCAGGGAAAGCAAAATTCCCTACTTAAACACACATGTTTAAGTGTTTAAGCTCACTGGCCTGAGACTTTCAATGGAATTTCTAATCATAGAATAGACCTGACAGGACAATCAACTCATAATCTAACATTAGATTTTTAAAGGCAGTACAACAGGCTTCCTGTGTGCCCTTTAAACTGCATATTTAAAGTGTTAAAAATTGATTCTGCATCAGCTGCAGCTAATGTAGCAGTTGATGCACAGCAGTAATAATGGAAGGGCATCGTCACAAAATGATCTGGATAGCAATGCCACATAGCTTTCTGTGAAATTAGGAATGTTACGCTGCACATTTAGTATTGGTGTCGTGCTACATACATGCCAAAATGGAGTACAACTGGGTTATAAGTTAAAGGATGTGCAGTATAACTCAAATTACCTATACTAAGATATTCAGGTACAATTGAAACCGGAGAGTTACCTATGACTTCATCTGAAGTTCATTTGAAGTAGTGAACTTTTCCTGAAAACTGCTGAAAAATAACTTACACTGAATTCTGCAAATGGTGCTGTCAAAACAGAACCTATTAGATCGTCTACTCAGAACTTCTCAGACTAGCAGTTGCTATCTGTGCACTGTATGTTAGGTTATAGGAGGTGTTTCCCCATTTCTTTAACAGTTTCTTTAACAACATTTTATAAAATGTGTTAAGCATTTATATATTTTATGTGCGGTACTTTTTAGGTTTTGGTGTCACTGTGACTGAATTTCTCATATCATTTAACTTCAACCAATCCAGTAATACGTTTAGTTTAGTAACAAAAGGTCGTCCAGTTAAATCCTTTGTAACGTAGACAGGGCCAGATTAAGGCTGTGAGGGGTCTAAGGCTAATAGGAGGGAAAGGTCTATATACTGGCACTCATATATGAATAACCTAACAGTAAATAATGTGTTGTCATTCTGATCACGTTATGAGGACAAATACTGACAAGTTGATAAAACGAGAGGATGACAAAGCCTAATCCTTACATAGCTACCTGAACTACAAAACTAAAAATTTAGAAAGCCAGGCTAGAAAGTATTTTAGTGAATCAGTTTTTCCTAAAGGAAACAGTATTGAGATAACTATCTTGACTCAAAAATGACTTGACTTGAGAACACTGGTCAGAATAACATAACATAGGAAAAAGAGAGCAGCTAAAGGTCACAAGGGCTTATCGAAGCTGCCCTCCCCCAAAAAACAAATGCATAATTCGAATATAGTCTTTCAGACTTAATTTGGAATGTTCATGTTTTACCCCTAGTAGTTTCTAGTAGGATAGCTAGGGGTATCTATGAGGGATATCTAGCGGTATCTATGAGGGATATCTAGGGGTATCTATGAGGACATACATACTCTACTAAATACTTTTGGCATTTGACTTTGACATCGACATTTCCACTTTCAAAAGATAAATGAAAATTCTTCATCCTTTCATAACCATTCACAATTATAAACCTGATATTATTTATGCATTTATCCTTTGAACAGCGTACATAATTCTCCGGGTGAATTTTGGGGGGATATTTATACATGTTTCAAGACTGTCACCGAATTTTATACACACTTTGAGTCATAAGGATGCAATATTTTGCACCTCTGAAGATATAATTGTGCAGTTATATATGATATTGCTGAACCAAACTTGTAACAAAGATTTAGGGTTAATGATATAAAACTTAGGACCTACAGTCGAAGGCCTAATAAATATGGGGGCCTAAGGCTACAGCCTTATTAGCCAATGGGTTAATCTGGCCCTGGACGTAGACGCTGTCTGTGCCGATTGTGGCGGAGGTGCGGTGAATGACCGGGGCAGAGGAGTGGAGAGAGATCAGGGCCCAGAAGAGGCGAGGCCCCAGGGGCAGCACGGGCCAGCCCACATTGCGATATGTGTGCGCATGTTCTAGACCGCTGGAGTTGGCTTTCCCTACCCCCTCTCTGCCAATCACGCCTCCTCAGAGAGCTGTATCTTTGCCGACCCTGGCATTGAAGTCACCTAGCAGGAACAGTTTGTCGTCTGCGGGTACGCGGACAGGGATTTTCCAAAGTTGGAGTAAAAAACCTCTTTGGTCTTATCCGTTGTATCAAATGTTGGGGCGCACGCACTGATGACTGTGATGCATTGAAGGCCGTCTTCTCCCTGTGGCTGAGGAGCTCCTCCCAGAGTCACAGTGCGTATTTCGTCCCCTACGGTGAAAAACAGACATGATCTTTGCGACAGCTGCAAGAAAAATGCAGGGAGCAGCGTCAGCCCTCATACATGGTTTTCTTCGACCTTTCAAAGGCCTTTGACACTGTCAACCGCGAGGGTCTATGGACCATCCTCCTCCATTTCGGATGGCCCCAAAAGTTCGTCAATATTCATCGCCTGCTCCACGACGACATGCAGGCCGTGATCCTTACCAACGGATCCATCACAGACCCAATCCACTTCCGGACCGGGGTCAAAAAGGGGTGCGTCATCGCCCCAACCCTCTTCTCAGTCTTTCTGGCTACCATGCTCACCTCACAATCAACAAGCTCCCTGCTGGAGTGGAACTAAACTACAGAACCAGTGGGAAGCTGTTCAACCTTCACCGTCTCCAGGCCAGGTCCAAGACCCCAACCTCTGTCGTTGAGCTACAGTACGCAGACGACGCTGCGTCTGCGCACATTCAGAGGCTGAACTCCAGGATAGAGTCGACATATTTACTGAGGCATACGAAAGCATGGGCCTTACGCTAAACATCCGTAAGATAAAGGTCCTCCACCAGCCTGCCCTCGCCGCACAGCACTGCCCCCCAGTCATCAAGATCCATGGCACGGCCCTGGACAATGTGGACCATTTCCCATACCTCGGGAGCCTCTTATCAACAAAAGCAGACATTGATGAGGAGATTCAACACCATCTCCAGTGTGCCAGGGCAGCCTTTGGCTGCCTGAGGAAAAGAGCGTTCGAAGACCAGGCCCTCAAATCTACCACCAAGCTCATGGTCAAGAGGGCTGTAGTAATACCCGTCCTCCTATAGAGCTCAGAGACACGGACCATATACAGTAGATACCTCAAGTTGCTGGAGAAATATCACCAACGATGCCTCCGCAAGATCCTACAAATCCCCTGGGAGGACAGATGCACCAACATCAGTGTCCTCGACCAGGCTAACATCCCCAGCATTGAAGCACTGACCACACTTGATCAACTCCGCTGGGCAGGCCACATTGTCCACATGCCAGGCACGAGACTCCCAAAGCAAGCACTCTACTCGGAGCTCCTTCACGGCAAACAAGCCTAAGGTGGACAGAGGAAACGTAACAAGGACACCCTCAAAGCCTCCCTGGTAAAGTGCAACATCCCCACCGACACCTGGGAGTCCCTGGCCAAGTACCGTCCTAAGTGGAGGAAGTGCATCCGGGAGGGTGCTGAGCGCCTCGAGTCCCATCGCTGAGTTCATGCAGAAAACAAGCGCAGGTAGTGGAAAGAACGTGCGGCAAACCTGTCCCACCCTCTCTTGCCCTCAACGACTGTCTGTCCCACCTGCGGCAGGGATTGTGGCTCTCGTATTGGACTGTTCAGCCACCTAAGGACTCATTCTAAGAGTGGAAGCAAGTCTTCCTCGATTCCGAGGGACTGCCTATGATAATGATGTGCGCGCACTAGGTCCGTGCAGCAGAGCTCCAGTCGTCTTGCCACTGGACCAAGACCTAGCTCTGTCAGGCTGTGTGGTGACTGGTATGTAACGGCCACCACACATTAAAAAAAATCCACGCACAGGCATCTTCCACTCTTCAGTATGTAGTTCGCAACCTGGAATATCACGTCCTTCATCGAACTACCTGTGAACTTATCTGTTTTTGGTGTGGAAGCAAGTCATTCTCGATATGAGGGACTGCCTAAGAAGAAGAACTTGCTAATGGAGTGCTGCTGAACATAAGCTAATCCTCACTTGCAATTGTTTTCTTCATAAAACTCATAGATATTTAGCCTGCTATGGACTGATGACACCAGAGGAGGTTTTCTCTTTGAGGATAGCTGACTAATAAAATCCAAATACAATACCATTGTTTAATAATGTTTATTGTCTGGAGCATAAAACTGTGGCAACTGACAAACCACATAGTGTCACATTCAGGAAGTTCAGAGAGTGAAATCTGCAAATGCTATTTTCATTCCTTGCCATGTGAAATCATACTTGAGCAGGCAATGCAGTGGATTAGCATCACAAAGAGCATGTTGTCTAGTTTCACAATTAGAGGACACATCTAGATGTCTATTTGCAAGATTATTCACAAATATAGGAAAATAACGTGTACTGTAAATGAATCAGATTGATGGTACAGTATTACTCGCCTTTACAGTATTTAACTCCTACAGCACAAGCTGTTACAGGTGGTCATCTAAGCTTAAGGATTCCTAGTTAAAATAGTGTGGTATACTTTAATCATGCATCCCCAAATGATGGTTCACTTTTAACTTCTACAACAAAATCAATTAACTATTAATATTGGTATGATAGCTAATAATAATGTTGCAAAGAATACAGGACAATATAGATTAAGAGCTGACAATATAGGTTTATATAACCTTTAGAAAACTTGGCCATTTCCCTATAGTCATACATATATATGTATTTAAAGTATCTTTTATTCATTCTTGGTATATGGGCATCGCTGGCAAGGCCAGCATTTATTTCCCAATTGTAGCTGCCCTTGAAAAGGTGGTGGTTGACCTCCTTCTTGAACAGCTGCAGCCCATCATCATCATCATCATAGGCAGTCCCTTGGAATCGAGGAAGACTTGCTTCCACTCTTAGAATGACTCCTTAGGTGACTGAACAGTCCAATACGAGAGCCACAGGTGGGACAGACAGTCGTTGAGGGTAAGGGAGGGTGGGTCAGGTTTGCCGCGCATTCCTTCCGCTGCCTGCGCTTGTTTTCTGCATGCATTCGCTGATGAGACTCGAGGCGCTCAGCGCCCTCCCTGATGCACTTCCTCCACTCAGGGCGGTCTTTGGTCAGGGACTCCCAGATGTCGGTGGGGATGCTGCACTTCATCAGGGAGGCTTTGAGGGTGTCCTTATAACGTTTCCTCTGTCCACCCTTGGCTCGTTTGCCATTAAGGAGTTCCGAGTAGAGCGGTTGCTTTGGGAGTCTCGTGTCTGGCATGTGGACAATGTGGCCTGCCCAGCAGAGCTAATCAAGTGTGGTCAGTGCTTCAATGCTGGGGATGTTGGCCTGGTCGAGGACACTGATGTTGGTGCGTCTGTCCTCCCAGGGGATTTGTAGGATCTTGCGGAGGCATCGTTGGTGGTATTTCTCCAGCGACTTGACGTATCTACTGTACATGGTCCATGCCTCTCAGCAGGAGGGCGGGTATTAACACAGCCCTGTAGACCATGAGCTTTGTGGTAGATTTGAGGGCCTGGTCTTTGCACACTCTTTTCCTCAGGCAGCCGAAGGCTGTGCTGGCGCACTGGAGGCGGTGTTGAATCTCCTCATCAATGTCTGCTTTTGCTGATAAGAAGCTCCCGAGGCATGGGAAATGGTCCACGTTGTCCAGGGACGCGGTGTGTATCTTGATGACTGGGGGGCAGTGCTGTGCGGCGAGGACAGGCTGGTAGAGGACCTTTGTCTTACGGATGTTTAACGTAAGGCCCATGCTTTCGTATGCCTCAGTAAATACGTCGACTATATCCTGGAGTTCAGCCTCTGAATGTGCGTAGACGCAGACGTCGGCCGCATACTGGAGCTTGATGACAGAGGTTGGGGTGGTTTTGGACCTGGCCTGGATACGGCGGAGGTTAAACAGCTTCCCACTGGTTCTGTAGTTTGGTTCCACTCCAGCGGGGAGCTTGCTGACTGTGAGGTGGAGCATGGCAGCGAGGAAAATTGAGAAGAGGGTTGGGATGATGACGCAGCCCTGTTTGACCCCGGCCCGGACGTGGATTGGGTCTGTGATGGATCCATTGGTAAGGATTACGGCCTGCATGTCGTCGTGGAACAGGCGGAGGATGTTGCCGAACTTTTGGGGGCATCCGAAACGGAGGAGGACGCTCCATAGACCCTCGCGGTTGACAGTGTCAAAGGCCTTTGTAAGGTCGAAGAAGGCCATGTATAGGGGCTGGCGCTGCTCCCTGCATTTTTCCTGCAGCTGTCGCGTTGCAAAGATCATGTCCGTTGTGCCCCGTAGGGGACGAAATCTGCAATGTGATTTCGGGAGGAGCTCCTCGGCCGCAGGGAGAAGACGATTAAGGAGAACTTAGTGACAACTTTCCCAGTGGCTGATAGCAGGGAGATTCCTCTGTAGTTGCCACAGTCGGTCTTGTCCCCTTTTTTAAAGATGGTCACGATCACTGCATCTCTGAGATCTCCCGGCATGCTCTCCTCCCTCCAGGTGAGAGAGATGAGGTCATATATGCATGCCAACAGCGCCTCTCCTCCATACTTTAGTGCCTCAGCATGCGGTGAAGGAATGCTCACATTCTGTTAGATGCGGACTTCTAGGGCAACTTGGAGGTGATAGTGTTCCCATGCACTTACTGCCCTTGTTGGTGGAGGTCATTGGTTTGGGAGGTCCTGTTGAAGAAGCTTTGGTGATGTGCCGCGGTGTATACTGCAGGCAGTACACACCAGCTACTGTGTGCTGGTGGTGGAGGGAGTAGATGTTTAAGGTGTTGCATGGTCTGCCAATTAAGTGGACTGCTTTATCCTGGATTATGCTGAGCTTCTTGAGTGTTGTTGCAGCTGCAGGCATTCAGGCAAGTGGACTGTATCACACTTCTGACTTGCACCTTGCAGGTACTGAAGAGGCTTTGGGCAGTCAGGGAGTGAACCACCCTCCACAGAATATCCCCTTCTACACTCCTGAATGTTGTCCAGGTCTTGCTGCATGCGGGCATGAACTGTTTCATTATCTGAGGAATTGCAAATGGCGCTGAACACTATGCAATCATCAGCAAACAGCCCCATTTCTGACTTTATGAAGGAGAGAAGGTTATTGATGAAGCAGCGGATGGTGGTTGGGCCTTGGACACTGCCCTGAGGAACTACTGCAGCGATGTCCTGGGGCTGTAATGATTGGCCTCCAACAACCACAACCATCTTCCTTTGTGCTAGATATGACTCTAGTCACTGGAGAGTTTCCCCCTGATCCCCATTGACTTCAGGTTTACTAGGGCTCCTTGATGCCACACTCAGTCAAACGCTGCCTTGATGTAAAGGGCATTCACTCTAATCCTTATCGATTGAATTCAGCTCTTTTGTCAATGTTTGGACCAAGACAGTACTGAGATCTGGAGCTGAGTGGCACTGGCAGAACCCAAACTGAGCATCAGTAAACCAGTTATTAGAAACATAGAAACATAGAAAATAGTTGCAGGAACAGGCCATTCGGCCCTTCGAGCCAGCACCACCATTCAATATGATCATGGCTGATCATGCAACTTCAGTACCCCACGCCTGCCTTCTCACCATACCCCCTGATCCATTTAGCCGATTGGTGAGTAAGTGCTTCTTAATAGCACAGTTGACAACTCCTTCCATCACTTTACTAATGATTGAGAGTAGACTAATGGGGCAGTAATTGGCCGAATTGGATTTGTCCTGCTTTTTGTGGACAGGACATACCTGGGCAATTTTCCAGATTGTTGGGAAGATGACAGTGTTGTAGCTGTATTGGAACAGCTTTGTTGTCGTGCCCATTTAACATAAGGGTTATTAAACATTTTCGCAAAAGTACAATTAACGAGTAGGAAATTACCACTACGAGAATGAGTAAAAGACAGAAAAAGATCAGTTGTGGTGAGAATTTTTTTTTAAATGACTGGATCTCTGCCAGTTTTGCTCACTGTTGAAATGATTTGGCTTAGAATTAAAATGCTCATTCCACATTTAAAGAAAAACAAAGAGTTAAACATGATATACAAATATTGAGTTCCAAATCACTTTTACACTGCATCAATGCTGCAAAAAGGTGGAAATACTAAACATTTATTTTTGGCAACAAAGGGAAGAATAAGGAAAAAGAATTGTTTAGAAAGAAATGCAATGTAATGCAGAGTAAAAACGATTAGCGAAGATTATGAAAACCTACCCAAAGGAATTTAAATGATATTCACTTTTTAAAATGTCAGAATAAAAGTAATGACTTGCAAGCATGTACATTAATATCAATATTAATTATATCAATATGAGTAGCTGTAATTGTGGCTGTAGTTGATTTTGCTGTAAAAGTTAAGAATGGATCATCATTTGGAACTACTGTATCAAACATATACATCAATTAGTCCCATTTATAAGAAACAAAAAGCTTAGGCACCAACATTCAAACATTAAAGCTTTGATTAGCCATTTACAGTAGTTCGAGGAACCGCACCTCAGGAATGATATATTGTCCTTGGAGGGGTGGAGCACAGATTCACCAGAGTGATACTGGGGCTAAAAGGGTTCAATTATGGGGACAAGTTGTATCGACTAGGCTTATATTCCCTTGAGTATGGAAGAGTAACGGGTGATCTAATGAAGGTTTTTAAGATAATTAAAGGAGTTGATAGAGTAGTTAGAGAGAAACTATTTCCTCTGATGGGAGAGTCCAGAACAAAGGGGCATAACCTTAAAATTAGAGCTAGGCTATTCAGGGGTTATGTCACAAAGGACTTCTTCATACAAAGGGTAGTGGAAATGTGGAAGTCTCTCCCACAAAAAGCTGTTGAGGCTGGGGTCAATTGAAAATGTAAAAACTGAGACTGATAGATTTTGGTTGGGCAAGTGTATTGAAGATTTTGCAACCCAGGCAGGTAGATGGAGTTAAGGTACAGATCAGCCATGATCTAATTGAATGGCAGAAGGGATTGAATTACCTACTTCTGTTCCTTTGTTTCGAAGCCAAATCCTGAAGCTCATAATCAGGTACTGAGATAATGTCACTTTGGAGCGACTAGAGAAGCTGGGATTGTTCTCATAGGGGTAGACTTTCCCCAAGGCCCTCACCGCCCGATTGCCATCCATTAACACCAGCGAAAGCTTCCACTAATTAGGTAACTAAAACCGCCAGCGAGAAAATGGTCCTTACACCAAGCTTCTTGACAGTTTCTGGGCGGTTACAGCCAAAAGTAGCGAGAACGGGCGGTTCTTAAAATTTTTTTAAAAATTTACTCCGAGGCTGCGGTTGGGCCTAGGGAGAGGGGGAAAACTTTAAAAAAAAATTTCACTAAAAAAAAAGTTAAAAAACATTCCCAAGTTAGTTTTACAGCTATTCACTGTTTTACAATTTGAAAAAAAATAAAGAACCTTAAACTTACCTTTCTTTGCAGAATACTCACCTACAGCCCTGTTTAAGCAGCTTTCACAGGGCGGCTCCCTCGGCACTGGACGGGTCAAACTTACACCCTGGCGATTCTGTTGGTAGTGCACGTCGGTGGTTAGCTCCCGGCGGTCATTTTGCGACGTGGGCGGTACCATTCAAAAGGTAAGTGGGGAACTTTTGCCAAGCGGTTTCTCTCAGAAAAACGGCTATGCCGCTGAGAAAACCACCCAAAAAGAAGACGAAAGTCTAGCCCATACAATCATCGAATCATAGAAATTTACAGCACGGGAGGAGGCCATTTCGGCCCATCGTGTCCGCACCGGCCGACCAAGTTATCGAGCCTAATCCCACTTTCCAGCTCTTGGTCCATAGCCCTGTAGGTTATGGCACTTTAAGTGCACATCCAAGTATTTTTTAAATGTGGTGAGGGTTTCTGCCTCCACCACCCTTTCAGGCAGTGAGTTCCAGACCCCCACTACCCTCTGGGTGAAGATATTTCCCCTCATATCTCCTTTAAACCTCCCCCCAATTACTTTAAATCTATGCCCCCTGGTTGTTAACCCCTCTGCCAAGGGAAACAGGTCCTTCCTATCCAATCTATCCAGGCCCCTCATAATTTTATACGCCTCAATCAGGACTCCCCTCAGCCTCCTCTGTTCCAAAGAAAACAGACCCAGCAGAGAAGGTTAAGGGGAGATGTAATAGAGGTGTTCAAAATCATGAAGAGTAAATGAGAAGCTGTTTCTACTGACAGGAGGGTTGGTAACTGGAGGACACAGATTTAAAGTAATTGGCAAAAGAAACAAAGGGAAGATGAGGAGAATTTATTTTATGCGGCGAGTTGTTATGACCTGGAATGCTCTGCCTGAAAGGGTGGTGGAAGCAGATTCAACAGTAACTTTCAAAAGGGAGTTGGTTAAGTACTTGAAAGGGAACAACTTGCGGGGTTATGGGGAAAGAGCAGGGGAGTGGGACTAATTGGATAGCATTTTCAAAGAGCCGGCACAGGCACGATGGGCTGAATGGCCTCCTTCTGTGCTGTACGATTCTGCAATTATAATAAACGGTTAAATTCTGGCTGAATCTGTGCTGTACCGTAGTCCATCAAATCGGGATTGGAACTGGAATTTCAAGCATCAGTTCATTCTATTTAAGCTGAGTGCATCATTGGCGGAAGCAACACCGCATATTGGAGTAAGTCTTCAGCGCTGTGCCAGGGACAGGGCGCAGCGGTTTTCCCAATACAAGCTCCCGGTTGGTGAAGTGCACCAGGTTCAACAGTAAACTACACAGCATTGAAACTACAGGAGATTGAGAGTCAGATAGCAGACTTCAAATAACCTGCAGCCCAAAACGCGTGTGCATGTGAGCGGGTAGGAAGCATGTTAAGACATTTTGACAGCACTTTCCAGTGCGATCTTACCACAGGCTGGATTCTGGAACAAGGATCGTTTATAAAGCACAGCCACTTACCGGTAGATTTAGAACGTGTCTCATCACAACTTTTGCTGCCTTGGGAAAAATCTACAAAAGAAATGGAAATAACAAACAAGGCTGTAACTACAGAAATGATAGCCATTGTGCTGTAATAATGAACTCGCCACGCTCTAATGCTGCAGGAAATCTTTGTTCCCGTTCAGATCTCACCTGTCCTGTAAAGGGCGAGGAGAAAGAGTAGAACAAGGCGCTTCATCTCGCTTCACCGAATCCAACAAATGCCTGTCACCCGCAGCGGGTCATCTTGTGCCGCTCCATGGGGAGCTGCTGCACACAAGCTTGGAGCGGCTTCCAGACATTCTGGGGGAAAGGTCCATCTGTCTGAGGAACTCCAACTGCGGTGCAACAACTGGAACTATCAGAACTGGGAACATAACGTGAGACAGTCAGGGCTGATGGCAAACGCTGCTCTTCATCTGAGGACCAGGCTGCTATTGCGGCACTTGTAGCTCGCCTAGCCCGGGAGGCGGGGTCTGGACACGAGTCTGATGCACTTTCTCATCGTGCCATGATTCAACGCTTACCCGGGAGCGCACCCTTTGTCAGGGTTGTCCCCTTCCGAATCAGACGCCCTTTTCTTCACGTGGTTCAACTGTTCATCAAAGTCTTCACGCGGATTTATTAAAGAAATGTATAGTAAAACTGTATGATTGTTAATAAACTGTAAATAACTCATCATCATAGGCAGTCCCTCGAAATCGAGGAAGACTTGCTTCCACTCCAAAAGTGAGTTCTCAGGTGACTGTACAGTCCAATACGGGAATTACAGTCTCTGTCACAGGTAGGACAGACAGTGGTTGAAGAAAAAGGTGGGTGGGGAGTCTGATTTGCCGCACGCTCCTTCCGCTGCCTGCGCTTGTTTACTGCATGCTCTCCACAACGAGACTCGAGGTGCTCAGCGCCCTCCCAGATGCTCTTCCTCCACTTAGGGCGGTCTTGGGCCAGGGATTCCCAGGTGTTGGTGGGGATGTTGCACTTTACCAAGGAGGCTTTGAGGGTGTCCTTGAAACGTTTCTTCTGCCCACCTGGGGCTCGCCTGTCGTGTTGGAGTTCCGAATAGGGCTTGCTTTGGGAGTCTTGTGTCGGGCATGCAGATGATGTGGCCCGCCCAACGGAGCTGGTCAAGTGTGGTCAGTGCTACAATCAGCATTGAGGTCACTATATTTGGTACAAGTTTACTTATTTATGGCGCTGAGCAGCGCCCTTCAGTGAGATGATGAGAGTACCGAGGCGTGGAAAGTGGGGGTGAGAGATTTGAGGCAATGCTGGGGTTGTTGGCCTCATCGAGAACATTGACGTTGGCGCGTCTATCCTGCCAATAGATTTGCAGGATCTTGCAGAGGTGGTATTTCTCCAGCGCTTTGAGGTATCTACTGTATATGGTCTACGTCTCTGATACAGGAGGGTGGGTATCACTACTGCCCTATAGACCATAAGCTTGGTGCCAGATTTGAGGTCCTGATCTTCGAACACATTCTGCTTCAGGTGAACGAAGGCTGTGCTGGCGCACTGGGGGCGGTGTTGGACCTCGTCATCGAAGTCTGCCCTTGCTGATAGTAGGCTGCCGAGGTGACATCCTGGCCTTCATCCCTCTAGCGATGTCCTGGCCTTCCTCCAGTGACGTTCTGGCCTCCCACCGGCCGCTGGCACCTCTCAACTGTGGAGCCTTGGTCGAGCACATGGTGTGCACAATGGCTGTGGCCACTCTGACCTCTCTTCCTTTCATGAAGTGGACCTCTGGCCATTCCAATGCCTGCCCTCAGACAGGAGCTGAAGCCTTTGAGAGGGAAGCATTGCCTCAAATCTCTCACCTCCACATTCCAGCGCCATAAATAAGTAAACTTGTACCAAATATAGTGACCTCGATGCTGATTGTAGTATGGGTAAATGTTTGAAGTTCAAAACTAGTGGAAAGACTGTGTTAAGCTTCAAAGATTTTTCTTCAGAAAATTACATATTTCGTTACCCTGTAGGAATCTTATGCTCATCGAGGTGTGGAACATTTTTCTTTGTAATGAAAGCATAAAATCCTGTCTCATCAGAAGCTAGAGTTTCAGAGGATCTTTCAAAGAGTTGACACAGACACAATGGGCCGAATTATTCTGTGCTGTATTATTCTGTGCTTGTGCTTTAAGCACAACCCTTGAAAAGTAGTCCCTGCTGCGCCAATGTTCAGACATTCAGCTTGTTCAAAGGCACAGTAACACGAAGGTAAGTAGTCTAGAAATTCTGGTGGTGCCACTGCACGGTTGGAACTATGCTGGTATGCTTGCACCCGCCACATTGCTGTGACACTGACCCTGGAAGATATCATGTGGTTGTCTCTGGACTTCAGTGTAAATAAAAACCGTGAGACACGTAAAACGCTATTCAGATTCACTATCAACTGCTTAACACTATCGCACAGTCATAATCTACCCCAAGGTAGATTTATAATTTGAAACAAATTTCCTCATATCCTGCTTTTTATTGCCACTTCCAAAAAGTACTCATTTTTAAATTTAGGTTGTAGCAATACAGCTTTAATTATTCACATCCCAAGAGTCCAGAACACGCTTTTCTATCATCATCATCTTCTTCATCAACAACTATAACCTCCATACACACAGCACCTTTTGCAAAAACAAAATGTGCCAAGGTGATTCACAGGTGCATGGGAAATGGATACTGAGTCAGGAAAAGAGAGATTAGATGGAGTTATAGGAAACCTGATGGAACAGATGCATTTTGAGAAGGTTTTTAAAGCAGGACAGAGATGGAGTGCCGGAGGAATTTGGGAGGGAATTCCAGAGAATAGGACCAAGGCTACTGTAGTCTATGCTGCCAATGGTGGGATGAAGAGAGGGAAAATGCATTCAGAGGGCAGAGACAGAGGAGCAGAGTATTTGAGTTGGAATATATAGCTGCAGGAGATTGCAGCAATGGAGTGAGGCAAGGCCATAAATGGAATTTAAAGAAGAAGACAAGGATTTTAAAGTTGAGGCATTAAGGGACAGAGCCAACATAGGTCAGTGAGAACTGATGGGATGGGCGAGAAAGGGTTGTCATATGAAGAAAGGTTGAGCAGGTTGGGCCTATACTGATTGGAGTTTAGAAGAGTGGGAGGTGATCTTATTGAAATATATAAGATTCTGAGGGGACTTGACAGGGTAGATGCAGAGAGGATTGTTGCGCAAGCGGCAATTTCTCTAGTCGTGTGACTAGTAGTTGCCTGCGACAGTTCCTGAGTTAAATACCAAATTACACACTAGACAAATGACAGTATCGTTAATGTTCGTTTAATACAGGAAAAATACAAGACTCACTACTTAGACTCTATAATTCTCCGATACAGCAGAAGTACAAGACTCACCACTTATACTCTATAGTTCCCCAATACAGAAGAAGTACAAGACTCACTACTTATACTCTATTGAACTCTGCTTAACTGTGCAGAAAGGCGTTTCAAAGAGTATTCCTTTCCGCTCAAAATACTAACTCTGTTCAACTCAACACAGTTTAACTCAACATACTCTCATAGTTACTCAATATGTCCTGGGTGATCAATCCGGTCCTGACACTGTTCCTTCAAGGGTCGCTCCCTGGTCCCTGCTTCTGTCGAGTGTTGTTCCCGGGTTCTCGCTCTGGACTGTCCAAGCTTGTCTATCTTTATACCTTTTTTGTCCCTCAGTTAACCATGTGTGTTGCTATTAATTCTCTGTTTATTTTTTACAAGATACAGAGACATTCTGCAGTTATCTCAACTTGTCCCTTGCCTCCAAAAGTTATTACCAAGTCGGGAGTCTCCCTTCCTGTGTGTGAACATTATCTTGATTAATTAAATTCTTTCTTACTACCCCTTGCTGTTTGCACAGCTGGTCCTGTTACGGGAACTCCCTCCTATCTATTGGCTTTCAATCTGTTATTCCTACACCTGACCTTTTGTTCGGTCATTAGCAATTGCCGGAACTTTGTTAATTGGCATTCAGTATTTACACACTATCTCTTACCCAGGGCGACTCCTTTGAATTTGGCTTTATTATCCTGTGGCTTTCCCTGCTGGTTTTTACAGCCCTACCTCATCCCTTATCTCATTGACCCTGAGGACAGGGAAGTTTTCTGGATCTCATTCAAATCTAATCCCATGAAGGCTTGAACACCTCTCATGACCCTTCCGGTCATTAGCTCGTGGGGTGAATAGCCTGTAGAGGCTACCACTGTGTTTCGGATGGCCATTAATACATAAGGGAGGACCTTGTTCCAGGACGTGTGGTTCTGCTGTACTAATTTTTGTAACATTGTTTTTAATGTTTGATTTATGCGCTCTACCACTCCGTTTGATTCCGGGTGGTAGGCAATATGGAATTTCTGTTTTGCCCCTGCCAATTGCATAACCTGCTGCATAACTTGTCCTGTGAAATGTGTTCTCTGGTCAGAATCGATGCCCTCTGGCAATCCCCATCTGGAGAACACTTCTTCCATAAGTATTTTTGAGGTTGTGGCGTCCAAATTATTGTTCGTTGGAAATGCTTTGATCCATTTGGAGAATACGTCCACCACTACTAGGATGTATTTCTTACCACCGAGGCAGGTGGGTAAAGGTCCTACATAGTCTATCTGAAGTTGAGTCCAAGGGCCCTTGCCCTGAATAGTATGTCTTAATTCTGCCTGGTTTTTGTACTGTGCTGAATTGTCCTGAGCACATATCAGACAGTTTTTGACATACCCTTCCACTTCTTGCTGTATTACAGGCCACCAGCATAGCTCCTTCAATTTGTCCATGGTCTTATCTATTCCTTGGTGTCCATTGATATCGTGGCTTTGGTAAATCAATTCTCCCCTTTCTAACACCGGGACGACATATTTGCCATCTTTAAGTATTACTCCATCGTGGAGCTGTAAATTTTGTCCTAGGTATGGTTTGGGACTTGGGTTTCCTAATTGTATGTTTTTAAAATCAGGGTCTGTAGCCTGACTGGCTGCCAAGTCCAGTATCGGGCGGGTAACAGCAACTGGTGCCATTGGTGCGGTTTTTAAATTTTCCAAGGGGTCCCATAGGAAACCTGTACAGGCTGCTTCTTTTCCTAGTTCATCCGCCATTCGGTTCACTAAGGGAGTATTCTTAGCATGTGCTTTGACGTTGGTTATGACGTACGGACCTTGGTTTGAGGTGGCTGTATCAAAAATCAATTTTAAAAGTGGGGCTGTAGCTAGCGGCCTTCTGTCTGCGGAGGTGAAACCTCTAGCTTGCCAGATGGGCAGGAAGTCAGTCAGACTGTTACATGTGTAACTGCTGTCGGAATAAATTTGAACAGGCGTCGGGTAGTCTTCTGGGTGTATGACTACGAAGGCGATCGCACTTAGTTCTGCATATTGGGCACCTTTACTGCCTTCTAATTTAATTGGCGTCTGTTCAAAAGCCTGTTTGCCATCCGGGGTCATTTTTATTACTGAGAATCATGTGCATTGCTGCCCGTTTATAATTGCGGAAGATCCATCCACATAAACGTGGGTTTTAAATTCGACTTCGTGACTGTTGTCTCTTCCTCCCTCCCTTTCTGACTGAAAGGGACCATCTAAGGTACCTGAAGTCAGAATCTCGCACTGATGTGGGTCGCGGTGTACAACATGCTGTGAGCTAGATTACTGGTCTTGGGCTGATACTGGACTGCTATGTCCCGTCCTTGGGGAAGGAGGGTCCATCGTGCGATTCGCTGGGAACTGACTGAGCCTTCCTTGAGATTTCCGTCCATCAGCATTTTGATGGGGGTGTATGGCGTTAAGATAATAAGGGGCTATGTCCAATTATGAGGGAGAATTTATGTACCGCCCAAGAGACATGAGAAGATTCTTCTCACAGGGCTGGAAAGTCGCTTCCACTGGTGTTACGACTCGTGAGGCGTAAGCTACGGATTGGAGTTTGTCATGATAGTGTTGTAACAGTACCCCCGAGAGGCCTGTGTTATCAGCTTAATTCCAAGCACTTTTTTAAAACAAAGTCTTAAGTTCAATTTTTGTCACCATCAGTAGCCCTGCTTAGAAGGAAGAAAAACAGAAACTCCATTGTGGCTTTTTCGTGCCAGCCCAATGGGTTAATTCATCAATCCTGGTCCCCTTTCTGATACTGAGGGAAACATCCACTCAAATTCGAAACTTAAAATTTTCTTAACATTTTAAAATGCTCAAAATAATGATTTCACTCTTGACAAGGGATTGCTTTCTGCTTGTTACCTTTTTTTTAAAGTTCAACAAACACGCATACTAATACATGGTACCACGCATACCAATAGCTTACACATTACAATCGTTCTCTCTTTCATGCATAATAGCAGCATACAGCCTTTTCTCCACTGGTCACATTCTTGAATTGGTCGGAAAATTTTTATTTTAAAATACCAAATATATGTGACTGCCTCATGTCTGGAACTAGAGGTTTTCACACAATTTAAACCAACCAAAATTCCACCATGACCATAATGAAAGTTTGGTTTTCACAGGCTAAGTAACCTCAATAACTCCAAATTAATTCAAACCAATTTCAAACTAACCAGTGCCAGTTGAAAAACTACAGACATACAGACAAATAAACATCTACGTGGTTTTTAACTTTCATCATCATAGGCAGTCCCTCTGAATCGAGGAAGACTTGCTCCCACTCCTGAAGTGAGTTCTTTGGTGGCTGAACAGTCCAATACGAGAGCCACAGACTCTGTCACAGGTGGGACAGATAGTCGTTGAGGGAAGGGGTGGGTGGGACTGGTTTGCCGCACGCTCTTTCCGCTGCCTGCGCTTGATTTCTGCATGCTCTTGGCGTTGAGACTCGAGGTGCTCAGCGCCCTCCCGGATGCACTTCCTCCACATAGGGCGGTCTTTGGCCAGCACTCCCAGGTGTCAGTGGGGATGTCACACTTTATCAGGGAGGCTTTGAGGGTGTCCTTATAGCGTTTCCACTGCCCACCTTTGGCTCGTTTGCCGTGAAGGAGCTCCGAGTAGAGCACTTGCTTTGGGAGTCTCGTGTCTGGCATGCGGAATATGTGGCCTGTCCAGCGGAGCTGATCGAGTGTGGTCAGTGCTTCAATGCTGGGGATGTTAGCCTGAATGAGGACGCTGATGTTGGTGCACCTGTCCTCCCAGGGGATTCGTAGGATCTTTCAGAGACATCGTTGATGATATTTCTCCAGCAACTAGAGGTGACTACTGTACATGGTCCATGTCTCCGAGCCATACAGGAGGGCGGGTATTACTACAGCCTTGTAGACCATGAGCTTGCTGGCAGTTTTGAGGGCCTGGTCTCCAAACACTCTTTTCCTCAGGCGGCCAAAGGCTGCACTGGCACACTGGAGGCAGAGTTGAATCTCGTCGTCGATGCCTGCTCTTGTTGATAGGGGGCTCCTGAGATATGGGAAGTGGTCCATGGTGTCCAGGGCCGGGCCATGGATCTTGATGATTGGGGGGCAGTGCTGTGCAGTGAGGACAGGCTGGTGGAGGATCTTTGTCTTATGGATGTTTAGTGTAAGGCCTATGCTTTCGTATGCCTCAGTAAATACGTCGATTATGTCCTGGAGTGCAGCTTCTGTATGTGCACAGACGCAGGCGTCGTCTGCATACTGTAGCTCGACAACAGAGGTTGGGGTGGTCTTGGATCTGGCCTGGAGATGGTGCAGATTGAACAGGTTCCCACTGGTTCTGTAGTTTAGTTGCACTCCAGCGGGGATCTTGTTGACTGTGAGGTGGAGCATGGCGGCTAGAAAGATTGAGAAGAGGATTGGGGCGATGACGCAGCCCTGTTTGACCCCAGTCCGGATGTGGATTGGGTCTGTGATGAATTCGTTGGTAAGGATCACGGCCTGCATATCGTCGTGGAGCACGCGGAGGATGGTGATGAACTTTTGGGGGCATCCGAAACGGAGGAGGACGTTCCATAGACCCTTATGGTTGACAGTGTCAAAGGCCTTTGTAAGGTCGAAAAAGGCCATGTATAGGGGCTGGCGCTGTTCCCTGCATTTTTCCTGTAGCTGTCGTGCTGCAAAAATCATCTCCGTTGTGCCCCATAGGGGACGAAATCCGCATTGTGACTCCGGGAGGAGCTCCTCGACCACGGGAAGAAGTCAGTTGAGGAGGACTCTAGCGATGACTTTCCCAGTGGCTAATAACAGGGAGATTCTTGTGTTGTTGCCGCAGTCAGACTTGTCTCCTTTTTTAAAGATGGTCATGATTACTGCATCTCTGAGATCCCCCGGCACACTCTCCTCCCTCCAGATGAGACAGATGAGGTCGTATATTCGCGCCAGCAGTGCCTCTCCTCCATTCTTCAATGCCTCAGCAGGGATTCCGTCCGCAACCGTAATCTTGTTGTTTTTAAGCTGTCTTATGGCTTTTTCTACCTCGTGCAGTGTTGGGGTCTCACTGAGGTGCTGGCGGGTAGCATACTGCGGGATGGAGTCGAGAACACTCGAGTCAAAGGCAGAGTCTCGATTGAGGAGATCTTCGAAGTGCTCCTTCCAGCGGGCCCTGACTGCCTCGGTGTTCTTGATGAGTGTTTCCCCGTTCTTGGCCAGCAGTGGGGTGGGACCTTGGGTGTTTGGCCTGTAGGTGGCCTTGACTGCATTTCATAACTTTTCAAATATTCATAGTAGAAAATTTTATGTTCTATTTTCTTAAATTCATAGAAATGCTTTTCTATTTTTTTCGTCTCTTAAACAAATGGCTTATTACCGTATACGCAATGCTGATTAGACACCAGCGCTGCCATTTTCGTCATCTACATTGGAGCTAATACCATCTTAACCTCACACAGCTGAACATGCATTCAGCAGCAGCAAGGATCACACCGCCCTCCCACCAGCGATATTTAAATGGATCAGCAAGCATCCCTCTATTCCAGACCATCACAATGTCCTCTTAGCCAATGCTGAAATAAAAGCCACCACAAAAGAAACAGGTGCATGCTAACATCGTGTGCAGCTTGGAAACCAGAAGAGATTGAGGGATGAGGGGGAAGTGGAATGTGAGAAGGAGGATTAGGTATGAAGATACTGTCAGCATGTATTGTTTCAGCCCCTCACTGGCCACAGGCTCAGCGAAGGCCGTCCCAATAATGGCCAGCACAATCTCCTCCATTGGGGTAAGGTTATGCAGGCCACCTGTCCCCTGCCAATTAGGTCCTACTGCCTCTGGTTGTGAGCCATCTTGTCCTGCAACAGAAAGGGAAGTTGTTAAGTATGGAAGAACTCCACAAGACTGAGTACCATGAGCTAAAACTGATGTGACCTTAATCTCTTTAATACAACTCCAGAGGCCTAAGCAGCATAGCAGACAACCTTTTATATTCCCTTGTACGAGGTATGTAGGTGACCCTTGGGCCTCCAACAGTTGCGCTCTCTGGTTGCATGTTTTGCACAGTTACAATGTTTACATACATAACATCACTCCCCCCCGCCCCCCAAAGTCTTTGATACAAATTATTTACAAGTTGAGACGATCTGGGGCCCTACGCTCCCTGGTTGATCGTCTGAGTTCAAACTCTGGCATGGATGAGTTGGTCGGACCATTGCTGCACTGCGGTCTGACAGGACTGTTGGGAATGGTGGTTCATCCTCTTGATTGACAGTGAGGTCGATTGTTGGTTGGGTGTGTGTTGGTGGATCGATGATGGTGATGGCTCCAGTTGGGGTGGAGTGTAGATGCTTTTAGTATAAGGGGTGTTACAGTGGTGTGGGGCAGACTGGTTGGGCTGGATGCTCTTTGCCTTTCCGTTATTGTTCATGGGTTTGTATGTAACCTTTAGGGCTGCTGACAAAGGGCCGTGCAGCTCTTTGTCGGCCAGCGCAGACACGATGGGCTGAAATGGCCTCCTTCTGTGCTGTAAATTTCTATGTTTCTATGTTTCTATGTTTCTAGGTCCTCTTCAGGTTGTTCCTGGTTGTCAGTGAACCGCAGTTTGGTCTGATCCAAATGCTTTCTGCACGTTTGTCCATTCAATAGTTTGACTATAAACACTCTATTCCCCTCCTTGGCCAAGACAGTACCAGTGACCCATTTAGGACCATAACTGTAATTCAGGACAAATACAGGGTCGTTAACGTCAATGTCACGCAATACAGCCGCGCGATCATGGTACATGTTTTGCCGGTGACACTGGGTTATCACATGATCATTTAGATCCGGGTGGACTAGGGAGAGCCTGGAGTGTGGTCTCTTCATTAACAATTCTGCAAAGGGAACCCCAGTGAGCGAGTGGGGTCGCGTCCGGTAGCTGAGCAGAACCCGAGATAAGCGGGTCTGCAAGGAGCCTTTCGTCTCGCGTTTCAAGCTCTGCTTGATAGTTTGGACTGCCCATTCTGCTTGACCATTGGATGCAGGCTTAAATGGGGCAGACCTGACATGCTTGATGCCATTGCAGGTCATAAACTCGTTAAATTCCGAACTGGTGAAACACGGTCCGTTGTCACTGATAAGGACGTCGGGCAAGCCATGGGTGGCGAACATAGCCCAGAGGCTTTCAATGGTGGTAGTGGATGTGTTGGATGACATTATTACGCATTCAATCCATTTAGAGAAAGCGTCCACTACAACTAAAAACATCTTTCCGAGAAAGGGGCCAGCAGAATCTACAAGGATCCTGGACCACGGTTTGGAGGGCCATGACCATAGACTCAACGGAGCCTCCCTTAGTGCATTGCTCAATTATGAGCACGTGTGGCACTGGTCTGAGTCAATGCCGGGCCACCAAACATGCGACCTGGCTATAGCCTTCATCATGCCTATGCCTGGGTGGGTATTGTGTAGGTCGCGTATAAACGTTTCCCTGCCTTTTTTTGGCAAAACCACGCGATTACCCCATAAGAGACAATCCGACTGGATGGACATTTCATCTTTGCATCGGTGAAACGGTTTAATTTCATCTTGCATTTCCTCGGGAACGGCCGACCAGCTCTCATTGAGGATGCAACTTTTTACAAGTTATAGCACAAGATCCTGGCCGGTCCAAGTGCTGATCTGGCGAGCCATTACGGGTGACCCTTTGCTCTCAAAAGCATCCATGACCAGAAGCAAGTCTGCGGGCTGCGCCATTTCCACCCCGGTAATGGGCAATGGTGGCCGACTGAGGGCATAAGCACAGATCTCTGTGCCTGGCCTGTGGCAGATAACATAGTCATAGGCGGAAAATGTTAATGCCCATCTTTGGATGTGGGACGAAGCATTGGTGTTTATACCTTTGCTTTCTGAAAACAGCAAAATGAGCGGTTTGTGGTCGGTTTCAAGCTCAAACCGAAGTCCAAATAGGTATTGGTGCATTTTCTTAACCCCATATACACATGCTAACGCCTCTTTCTCGACCAGACTGTAGGCTCTTTCAGCCTCAGACAGACTTCTAGACGCGTATGCAACTGGTTGAAGTTTGCCCGATACATTTGTTTGCTGCAGCACACAGCCGACCCCATACGAAGGTGCATCACAAGCTAGCACTAATCGCTTACACGGGCCATATAGTACAAATAACTTATTAGAACAAAGTAGGTTTCTGGCCTTCTCAAAGGCTGTCTCTTGAGATTTACCCCAAACCCAGTCATCACTCTTATGTAGCAACATGTGCAACAGTTCCAGCAAAGTGCTTAACCCGGGGAGAAAGTTACCAAAATAGTTGAGGAGTCCCAGGAACGAATACAGCTCCATCACATTCTGTGGTGTGGGTGCATTCTTGATGGCCTCTGTCTTTGAATCCGTGGGTCTGATGTCATCTGCCACAATCTTTCTCCCCCAAAATTCGACCTCTGGTGCCAGGAAAATACACTTGGAGCATTTCAGCCTGAGTCCCACTCTGTCTAGTCGACTTAGAACCTCTTCCAGGTTATGCAGGTGTTCGGTGGTGTCACGACCGGTGATCAGGATGTCGTCTTGAAACACAACGGTGCGTGGAACTGATTTCAGCAGACTCTCCATGTTCCTCTGGAAGATGGCACCAGCCAAGCGAATCCCAAAAGGGCATCTGTGGTATATAAACAGTCCTTTGTGCGTGTTGATGCACGTCAATCTTTTTGAAGATTCAGCCAGCTCCTGTGTCATGTAGGCGGAGGTTAGGTCCAATTTGGTGAACGACTTCCCCTCTGCCAACGTTGCGAACAGGTCATCCGCCTTGGGCAGCAGGTACTGGTCCTGTAACGAGACTCTGTTGATCGTTACCTTGTAGTCTCCGCAGATTCTGACCGCTTTTCAACACAGGAACAATCGGACTGGCCCACTCGTTGAACTCGACTGGCGATATGATTCCCTCTCGTTGAAGTCTGTCCAGTTTGATCTCGACTTTCTCCCTCATCATATATGGAACCGCTCGAGCCTTGTGATGAACGGGCCTTGCATCAGGGACTAGATGGATCTGCACCTTGGCGCCTGTGAAGTTGCCGATGCCTGGTTCAAACAGCGACGGAAACTTGCTCAGCACTTGCGCGCACGAGGCATCATCCACTGAAGATAGTGCTTTGGTTTCGTCCTAGTTCCATCAAATCTTTCCCAGCCAGCTTCAGCCGAATAGCGTTGGGCCATCGCCTGATACAATCCACAGAGATAAATCATGCACAACTCCATCGTACGATACCTTAACTGCCGCACTGCCAATGACTGGTATGAGCTCTTTGGTGTAGGTTCACTGCTTTGTCTGAATTGGGCTCAGTTTGGGCCTTTGTACCTTGTTGCCCCATAGTTTCTCAAAAGCCTTCTGGCTCATAATTGACTGACTTGCCCCCGTGTCTAACTCCATTGATACCGGAATACCATTCAATTTGACTTTCAGCATGATAGGAGGGCTCTTGGTGGTGAAGGTGTGTACCCCATACACTTCTTCCTCGGGTTGAGTTGCCTCTCTTGTTTGTTCTGCGTGATCAGCGCCGGATCGATCATCCTCTGCCGATTTTGCCACGTGGTGAGTCATAGCACTCTTGCACATTCGCTAGAGGTGCCCCATTGTTTCACAGCCTTTGCACACGTAGAGCTTGAATCAACATTGATGGGCTCGATGATTATCCCCGCAGCGCAAACATGGTGCTAATGGATTTGCATTCACGGCTGATGGCGGACTCTGATTCATCAAGGGTCTTGCAGCTGCAGGCGTGTAGGCCCTGCCATATGCAATTCTGCCTGCTAACGACGTTATTTTATGCACAGTACTTGCCGGTGAGCTTTGATGCTGAGAAGATATCTGTCTGGTATTGTCGCTCGTGGATATGAATGCCTGGGCTATCGAGGGATTCGGCGGAGAGCAGCTTGCGAAGAATGACCTCGTGGCCGATGCCAAGCACAAAAAAGTCCCGCTGCATTTCCCCCAAAAATCCAGCAAATTCGCAAGTTCCCGCAAGGCGTCTCAGGTCAGCGACATAACTCGCCACATCTTGGCCCTCGGAGCGGTGGTGCGTGGAGAAGTCATACCTGGCCATTGAGACACTCCCTTCGGCTTGAGGTGGTACCAAACCAGCGTACACAACTCTGTATATGTCTTCTCCGCTGGTTCCTCCGGTGCTAGCAGATTCTTGATGAGGCCATATATTGTGGACCCACACACGGTGAGGAGAATCGCCCTGCGCTTGATCGCTTTATCGTCCCCATCCAGCTCGTTGGCCATGAAGTACTGGTCTAGACGTTCAACAAAGGTTTCCCAATCATCACCCTATACAAATCTCTCTAAAATACCAACAGCAGCCATGACTGCTTGAAAGTTCATAATCTATTACTCATCACCAATTGTTAAGTATGGAAGAACTGCACAAGACTGAGTACTGTGAGCTAAAACTGATGTGACCTTAGTCTCTTTAATACAATTCCAGAGGGCCTAAGCAGCATGGCAGACAACCTTTTATACTTCCTTGCACGAGGTGTGCAGGTGATCCTTGGGCTTCCAACAGTTGCGCCCTTTGGTGGCAAGTCTTACACAGTTACAATGTTTACATACATAACAGAAGTGTGTCAGTGAGTGTGGTGCAATGTGTTTGGGTGATATGTCACTCATGGACCTCTCTCCTCCTGTCCGCCTCCTGTACCAAGGCCTTCAGTGCTGCATCCAAGAACATTGGAGCATGCTCTCTCCCCCGTTGTGACATCAGGAGTACTTTTTCCATCTCAGATTCTGTTCCCCAGCCAGTTGAATCACCTGCTGCAGGTAGAATGTGACTCTCCTTTAAGAAGGGCAGACTGCCTTTAAGAAGTGCAGGCTAGCTTTACTTGGTGCTAGCCTCACACGAACTTGGGGCCCCGCTGAGCGTGCAGCCACTCATCTACGCATTTAGCGCTGGGCTGCACGCCACAATCATGTTAGTCAGCAGGCCGCACGAAGTTAGCATACTACCTGCATTACTTTCAGCTGACACTGGTTAATCCCGCATTGCGATCCCTGCGCCCGTTTTCAGGGGCAAACAACTTTCTAACCACTTGAGTCTGCAGGTGACAAAAGGAGGTATAAAGGTTTCAATGGCAGAGTGGCTGAAGTATTGGTGCAGGCAGTCAGTGCCCATTTCATATGGGCGAGCTCAGAGACTCATGATTATAATATATCATTAAAACTCTTGGACAGAATGCATGGGAGCACTTTAGGCCAGCCTTGGAGGCCAGTCAGAAGATTTGCCACTGTGTGACTTGGGTAGGATCAAGCAAATTCCCAGCCCTTGCCCATTCCACAAATCATGTTGCCAGCTGGAAAGTATAATTGGGAGTGTGAAAATAAGTGGGGAAGGCACAATTCAAACAGATTTTCCACCACATTCAAGCAACTTTGAAAATCAACGGAAGTGGTTAGCTCGCCGTTGGCCCCCAAACACATTTCCATTGCCAGGTTTGGGGAGCATCTTTGGGATGTTCCTGAGCTACCTCAGGATATCCTCCCAGCATGCCACTCTTTGGCCTAAATTCCTTTCTGGACCTTCTGAAGATCTCAAATATTCAGGCTTGAGCTGATAAGTGGCAAGTAACATTCACACCACACAAGTGGCAGGCAATGACCATCTCCAACAAGAGAGAGTCTAACCACCGTCTCTTGACATTCAACAGGATTACCATCGCTAAATCCCCCACCATCAACATCCTGGGGATTACCGTTCACTAGAACCTTAACTGGAGCAGGTCAGAGGCTGGGTATTCTGCAGTGAGGGTCTTACCTCCTGACTCCCTAAAGCCTTTCCACCATCTACAAGACACAATTCAGGAGTGCAATGAAATACTCTCCACTTAACATGGCCCGGTTTCTCAAAAGATGGAGTTGCTGCAGTGTATCTACAAGATGCAATGCAGCAACTCGCCAAGGCTTCTTCGACAGTGCCTCCCAAACCCGCAACCTCTACCACCCTAGAAGGACAAAGGCAGCAGGCGCATGGGAACAACACCACCTACATGTTCCCCTCCAAGTCACGTACTATCTTTGTAGAAACTGTGCCATATTATAATATTGCTGCAAAGCAGCACATTTTGTGTGCATCAAGTCTGACCTAGGTACTCTGATGCACGCCACGTAGTTTATTCTCAACCCATTGCAGTGAACTTAATCATACTGTGCAATCAATGGGAACTGTGACTCTTATGAACATATTTTTCACAACAGCAACAATGGTGTTAACCGTATCAGATCATCAGATTACATCTCATCATTTGTAGAAACTTGTCAAAGAACTAAAGAGGAGGTTGAGGTTGACTGTGCAATGGTGTAAAACTAAGTATATAGCTGTAATGAAGAGACTATTGATAGCAAGTTACAAAGGCTAGAATACTCCAGTACAGGGAGACCTGAGGGTCTTTGTGCATGAAGCGCAAAAAGTTAGAATGCAGGTATAGCAAGTAATCAGGAAGGCAAATGGAATGTTAGCCTTTATTGCAAGGGGGATAGCGTATAAAAGAAGAGAAGTCCTGCTACAACTGTACAGGGTATTGGTGAGGCCACATCTAGAGTACTGCGTACAGTTTTGGTCTCCATATTTAAGGAAGGATATTCTTGCATTGGAGGCTGTTCAGAGAAGGTTCACTAGGTTGATTCTGAAGATGAGGGGGTTGACTTATGAGGATAAGTTGAGTAGGGTGGGCCTATACACATTGGCGTTCAGAAGAATGAGAGGTGATCTTATTAAAAGTTATAAGATAATGAGGGGGCTCGACAAGGTGGATGCAGAGAGGATATTTCCACTCATAGGGGAAACTAAAACTAGGGGACCACAGTCTCTGTCACAGGTGGGACAGAGAGTGGTTGAAGGAAAGGATGGGCGGGGAGTCTGGTTTGCCGCACGCTCCTTCCGCTGCCTGAGCTGATTTTTGCATGCTCTCGGCGACGAGACTCGAGGAGCCCAACACCCTCCCGGATGCATTTCCTCCACTTCGGGCGGTCTTTGGCCAAGGACTCCCAGGTGTCAGTGGGGATGTTGAACTTTATCAGGGAGGCTTTGAGGGTGTCCTTGTAACATTTCCTCTGTCCACCTTTGGCTCATTTGCCGTGGACGCTCGTTTGCTTGTTTGGCTCGTTTGCCTCGTCCAACATCCCCAGCATTGAAGCACTGACCACATTTGATCAGCTCCGCTGGGCAAGCCACATAGTTCGCATGCCAGACACGAGACTCCCAAAGCAAGCGCTCTATTCCCCCTTATCCACCCTGTTCGTTACATCCTCAAAGAACTCCAGCAAATTTGTCAAATATGATTTCCCTTTCATAAAACCATGCTGACTCTGCTTGATTGAATCATGCTTTTCCAAATGTCCTGCTACTGCTTCCTTAATAATGGACTCCAGTATTTTCCCAATGACAGATGTTAAGCTAACTGGTCTGTAGTTTCCTGCTTTTTGTCTGCCTCCTTTTTTAACTAGGGCTGTTACATTTGCGGTTTTCCAATCCGCTGGGACCTCCCAGAATCCAGGGAATTTTGGTAGATTACAGCCAATGCACTATCTCTGCAGAAACCTCTTTTAATACCCTAGCATGTAAGCCATCAGGTCCAGGGGACTTGTCTGCCTTTAGCCCTATTATTTTAATGAGTACTACTTCATTAGTGAAAGTGATTGTATTAAGTTTTCTGCTACAGCAATCCCTGCTTATCTATAGCATAAAAGATAACAGGTCCTCTCACCTTCTCTGCGACTGATGGATTTCCACATCAACAACACATCAAACCTAAACCAGATTGCTCAAGCCAAAAGTTTGCCGCATTTGTTTAAAACCAAGAGGGCCCATATAGCTGAAAATCAATTTGGGTTTTGGTGACGGAGGAAGGGTGGCCAAATGCCCACAACTGTAACTATCATATTGCACACCTTCTCAATAATTGGGGTCAACTTTCTTTGTGACGCAACAGATAATGTCACTGTGTAGCTGCTGTAAAGAAGAGGGCGTAATAAAATCTACATTACCAGCACCCCAAGTCCTTGAGATGCTTTTTGTATCTGGCATTTAAAGAAAGAAAGAAGAAAGAAACACTTGCATTTATACAGCGCCTTTCACAACCATCGGACATCTCAAAGCGCTTTACAGCCAATGAAGTACTTTTGGAGTATAGTCACTGTTGTGATGTGGGAAACGCGGCAGCCAACTTGCCACAGCAAGCTCCCACAAACAGCAATGTAATAATGACCAGATAATCTGTTTTTGTTGATTGAGGGATAAATATTGGCCAGGACAACCGCAGCACTGCATTGTCGGAGGTGCTGTCTTTCCGATGAGACGTTAACCCCTCGTTTGCCCTCTCATGTGGATGTAAAAGATCCCATGGCACTATTTTGAAGAAGAGCAGGGATGTTATTCCCAGTGGCCTGACCAATATTTTTCCCTCAATCAACATAACAAAAGCAGATGCCTATGTGTTCAAATACTTGGAGTATGACTTGAACCCACGACCTTTTGACTCAAAGGCAAGTGTGCTGTCCATTGAACCACAGCTGACACTTAGGAGAAACTCACAGTCCATCCAGCCCAACTTCAGACAAAGGCAATGAGCGAGATTCTGCAAAGGGCTGATAGCAAATTGCAACATCCAATAACCATTATATTACATTTACATGTTCAGAAAGGATTGGCCATGGCCTTTATCTGAAGCTTTCTGATTAGTGGCTTCTGCCTTATTGAGCCACGATGCTGTCGAGTGTTGAACCATGATGCTGTCAATCCATTAAATCTGGCTGCTTTCCGATGATTTGCGATGAAGTACAGAACAGAGTTGGATGGCAAGCCATCTGTAGAGTGAGTACTGGGTAAGTGGGAGTAGTAGAGACGGAGTAAGGATTGGGACAAGTTAGAACTAGTAAAAACTTCACCATGCTAGATTCAGAGTGTCAACTTTGAACTCCAACAGTCACCAGTTTTTGATTCAATTTTGATAAGCACAATGCGGTGGGCAAAAAGAACTCTCACACTTCCCACATTTTAAATTTAAATTATTGTTAGTTTCAGAAAATGTAAAATCAGCCAATGAGCAATTTCTCTACAATCAGCTTAGTTCCAGAGACCTCAACGTGTGATTGCAGTTGAACTCTTGAACTTGTATATTGTCGGCATTGAAAAGAAGGATGCAATTACAGCATCATTTGATTTTTGAATGAGATGAGAAATTCATTCTTTAAGCACTCTGCTTATGATGTAAATGATCTATTTTGTATGGGCGCGGAGAATGACTTGACTATCACAAATACTCTATTCAGGCAGGCCGACAAGTACAAAACAACTTGGATGCACCCCAGGTCTAAGCAATGGCATATGATAGACTATGTCATTGTAAGAAGGCGAGACATCAAGGATGTAAAAATCACAAGAGCCATGCAGGGAGCAGAATGCTGGACAGATCACCATCTAGTCAGATCCACTCTCCAGCTGTACATTGCTCCACTTCAGCGCAAGCGTCCAAAACTGAGCAGAAGTGCCTTGAACACAGCTAGGCTGAAACATCAGTGCTACCGTGAGCAGTTCCAGGATGACCTCGATAACAGGCTGATGTATCACGGACTGCTCATCGACAACACCACACAGAAGTGGACAAAGCTCAAACAGATGGTGACAGACTCAGCAAAGACAACTCTTGGACTTAAAAAGAAGGTACACCAAGACTGGTTCGATGAAAGCAACGTTGAGATCTGCAAGACGCTGGATGAAAAGAAAAATGCATACCTAGAATGGCAAAATGACCCTTCCTCAATTTCCAAGAGGGCTACAGATACATGCAGAGCAAAGCACAGAGAGACTTTCGCCAGATGCAAGATAAATGGTGACAGACGAAAGCAGAGGAAGTGGAACATTATGCTGAAACTCATAATACCAAGATGTTCTTCAGCACCATCAAGTCAGTCTGTGGACCATCAAAACCCAGCACTACTCCACTCCTTTCAGCAGATGGCAGTACTTTGATCAAAGACAGGACTGGCATAAATGAGAGGTGGAGAGAACACTTCAGTAATCTTCTTAATCGACCTTCAACAGTGAACGAAGAAGCACTTGACTCCATACCCCAGCAACCTATCATAAAAGACCTTGATTTTCCTCCCAGCATGGACGAAGTAAAGAAAGCCATCAACCAGATGAGTACTGGAAAAGCTCCAGGAAAGGATGGAATCCCTGCCGAAATCTACAAGGCAGTAGGCCCAGCAACTCTCGAGGCCTTTCATGACATAATAACTAGCATCTGGGAAGATGAAGACATGCCACAGGACTTCCGTGATGCTATGATAGTTTCCCTCTACAAGAACAAGGGCAACAAAGCAGACTGTGGCAACTACAGGGGAATATCGCTTCTGTCCATTGCTGGGAAAATCATCGCCCGCATAGTATTGAACCGACTCATAGCTAGTGTCTCAGAAGTAAATCTTCTAGAAACACAATGTGGCTTTCGACCTGGTTGGAGCTCAGCGAACATGATCTTTGCACTCAGACAAGTGCAGGAGAAGTGCATTGAGCAGAACATGGACCTGTACGCTGTATTTATTGACCTCACGAAGGCCTTTGCTACTGTCAACAGAGCAGCGCTGTGGTCAATCTTGACGAAACTTGGGTGCCCAAGGAAGTTTGTCCACATCATTGAGCTGTTTCGTGACAACATGACAGGTGACGTGCTCTCAGACGGCACAACCACGGCCCCATTTGCCATCACAAATGGAGTGAAACGAGGTTGTGTACTCGCTCCAGTTCTGTTCAACCTATTCTTTACCTGTGTCTTTAACTATGCCATAAAAGACTTGGAGTTTGGGGTTTACCTGAAATATCGATTAGATGGTTCACTGTTCGACCTCCGCCGCCTTGCTGCAAAGACCAAAGTATGGAAACGACTCATCCTAGAGGCACTCTTTGCTGACGACTGCGCCCTTATGGCACACAAGGAGAGTGACCTACAAGTCATACTCAGCAAATTTGCTGAGGCAACAGAGTTGTTTGGTCTAACCATCAGCCTTAGTAAAACCGAGGTTCTCTATCAGCCTGCCCCTGGCACCACAGCACCTGCACAGTCTTCATCGGCAGTATACAACTAAAGTCAGTGGTCAGCTTCAAGTACCTTGGCAGCACCATATCAAGTGTTGGGTCCTTGGACAAGGAGATTGATGCAAGGATCTGTAAAGCCAGCCAGGCACTTGGTCGCTTGTGCACTAAGGTGTTGAGTCACCACCACATCCGACTGTCAACTAAACTGTTGGTGTATAGAGCAGTCGTTCTCTCATCTCTCCTTTATGGATGTGAGACCTGAACACCCTACAGGCGTCACATCAAAAAGTTGGAAGTTTTCCATATGCGCAGTCTCAGATCCATACTCCACATACGCTGGCAAACCGGATGTCAAACTTTGAGGTTCTGGAGAGAGTACAATCAACTAGCATCGAGGTGATGATCATGCGAGCCCAGTTTCGGTGGGCTGGACATGTCATCTGCATGGATGAGTCAAGGATCCCTCGTCAGCTTCTTCACGGCGAGCTCTGTGAAGGTCGAAGACACCAAGGGTGCCCCCGCAAGCGCGACAAAGATTGCATCAAGGCTAACCTCCAGTACTGTGGTATCCGACCAAAGGACCTCGAGAATACAGCAGCTAATAAAATCCAGTGGTGAACCCTCACGAGGACTGCCTGCCAGACCTTCGAAGAAAGCTGATGTCAACGCCTGCGGGACACTAGAGATAGACGACATCAGGTGGCAGTACTGTCAGCATCAGGCACATCGAACTTCCCTTGTCCAACGTGCAAGGGACTATGTGCATCCAGAATTGGCCTCTACAGCCACTTGAAGACACATGCCATTGATGATTAGCACATCAACATCTTTGTTGGATACGACAGACTACCAAGAAGAAATTGCACCAGTTTTATATGTGCAACATACAGTAAGAAAGGACTGGTTTTATGTCAATTCAATTTCAGTCTCTTGAAAGTGAGTCGAGAGAGAGAGAGAGAGAGAGAGAGAGAAAGAACGACATGGGGGCTGTGCATATGAGTGCTGGGACATGCAATTTCGGGGGGGGGGTCAGATTTGGAGAGCAAGGCGAAGAGCAGGTAAGAGTGAGAGTGGAGAGAGTGAGATGATGGGGCAAGGGAAAGAAAGTGATACGAAAAGGCAATGAGAAGAATGAGAGAATGAGTGGTTGAAAGAGAGAGGGTTAGTGGATAAAAGACAAGAATGGGGTGTGCAAATTAAAGAATAATGGTGCGAGTGTGCCACAATGTATCCCACTTTTGAGGGTCAGATTTAGGTGGTTGAGAGGTATTTTCTATGGTTATGGGGTGGGTAGGTTGAGAGCATAACGCCTGAGAATTGTCGCTAATATGTCTCTTTTTCTCTTCTAGCTCATTTAATTTATGCCTTTTCAGAGCTGGCACTCAGGAAGTTTTGGCCCTAGATGTCGCTTTTAAGCTAAATATTTTTCTGGTTTATGCGTCTCCATATCAGGATGATGGTGGATTTGGAGGTGATGGTGTATGTATATACTACAGCCACAGTGCACGAGTAGTGCAGGGGGTGAATATTAAATTCAGTGACAGGGGAGCCAATTAAGCAAATTGGATGGTGTTGAACTCCTTGAATGCTGCTGTGATGAGTGGCAAGTATTCAATTACACTCCTGAGTTGAGCCCTGTAGCTGGTGGAGAGGCCTTGAGGGTTCAGGAGGTGAGCCATTCAATGCAGAGTACCCAGTCTCTGCCCTGCTCTTGTAGTCAAGTTGTTGATGTGGTTGGTCCACTTAAGCTTTGGCCAATGATGATTCCCAAGATATTAAGAACATAAGAACATAAGAACATAAGAAATAGGAGCTGGAGTAGGCCATTTGACCCTTTGAGCCTGCTCTGCCATTCAACAAGATCATGGTTGATCTTCTACCTCAACTCCACTTTCCCTTAATTCCCTTCATTCCCAAAAAATTATCGACCTCTGTCTTAAATATACACAATGACTGAGCATCCACAGCTCTCTGGGGTAGAGAATTCCAAAGATTCACAACCCTTTGAGTGAAGAAATTTCTCCTCTTCTCTGTCCTAAATGGCTGGCCCTTTATTTTGAGACTGTGACCTCGTGTTCTAGATTCCCCTGCCAGGGGAAACAGCTTCTCAGCATTAACCCTGTCAAGCCCTTAAGAATTTTATATGTTTCAATTAGATGACCTCTCATTCTTCTAAACTCGAGGGATTATAGGCCCAGTCTACTCAATTTCTCCTCATAAGGCAATCCCCTCATCCCAGGAACTAGCCTAGTGAAAATTCGTTGCACTCCCTTAAAGGCAAGTATGACTTTCCTTAGGTAAGAAGACCAGAACTGTACACAGTACTCCAGGTGTGCCCTGTATAACTGTAGCAAGACTTCTTTACTCTTTTACTCTAATCCCTTTTTACATATCTATAGAAACATTTACAATCTGTTTTTATGTCTCTTGCTAATTTACACTCATATTCTTTTTTCTCTTTCCTTATCAATTTCTTGGTCCTCCTTTGCTGAATCCTAAAAACCTCCCAATCCTCAGGCTTCCTACTCATTTTGGCAACTATCAGGGCAAGATTAATTATCAAGAATGTTATCTGGCTATTGTGAAGGCACTGAGCTGGCTAAACAAAAGGTTTGCTTAAAACCACACGTATTCAAAAACACAAAAAAGTAGGACCTCAAAGATAGTAATCTCAGGATTGCTACCAGTACCAGGTACTAGTCAGAGTAGGAAACGCAGGATAGCTCAGATGAATACGTGGCTTGAGGAGTGGTGCAGAAGGGAGGGATTCAAATTCCTGGGACATTGGAACCGGTTCTGAGGGAAGTGGGACCAGTATAAACCGGACAGCCTGCACCTGGGCAGGTCCAGAATCAATGTCCTAGGGGGAGTGTTTGCTAGTGCTGTTGGGGAGGAGTTAAACTAATATGGCAGGGGGATGGGAACCTATGCAGGGAGACAGATGGAAGTAGAATGGGGGCAGAAGCAAAAGATAGAAAGAAGAAAAGTAAAAGTGGAGGGCAAAGAAACCCAAGGCAAAAATCAAAAAGGGCCATATTACAGCAAAATTCTAAAGGAGCAAAGAGTGTTAAAAAGACAAGCCTGAAGGCTCTGTGCCTCAATGCGAGGAATATTTGTAATAAGGTGGACGAATTAACTGCACAGGCAGCAATTAATGAATATGATATAATTGGCATCACGGAGACATGGATCCTGGGTGACCAAGGCTGGGAATTCAACATCCAGGGGTATTCAACATTCAGGAAGGATAGACAGAAAGGAAAAGGGGGTGGGGTAGCATTGCTGGTTAAAGAGGAAATTAACACAATAGTAAGAAAGAACATTAGCTTGGATGATGTGGAATCTCTAGTGATCCACAGAGGATCACTACGAACCAGAGCTTCAGATAGAGGAGGCAGATGTACATGGGGTGCACACATTCACCACGAATTGTCCCCCGACAATGCTGAATGTTGAACTAAATGGACTACCAGTGTCAATGGAGCTGGACACGGGCGCGAGCCAGTCCATCATGGGCAAAAAGACTTTTGAAAGGTTGTGGTGCAACAAGGCCTCAAGGCCAGTCTTAACTCCAGTTCGCATGAGACTAAGAACTTACACTAAAGAACTGATTCCTGTAATCAGTAGTGCTACTGTTAAAGGTCTCCTACGACGGAGCGATGCACAAGCTACCACTCTGGGTTGTACCGGGTGATGATCCTACATTGCTCAGCAGGAGCTGGCTGGGAAAAATACGCTGGAACTGGGACGACGTTCGAGCGCTATCGCCTGCTGACGACACTTCGTGTGCCCAGGTCTTAAACAAATTTCCTTTGCTGTTCGAATCAGGCATCGGGAAATTCCAAGGAGCAAAAGTGCAGATCCACCTAATTCCGGGGACGCAACCCATCCATCACAAGGCGAGAGCAGTACCATACATGATGAGAGAAGGGGTAGAGATCGAGCTAGACCGGCTGCAACGAGAGGGCATCATTTCACCAATCGAATTCAGCAAGTGGGCCAGACATATTGTCCCAGTCCTCAAGGGAGACAGCACTGTCAGAATCTGTGGCGATTACCAAGTAACTATCAATCGTTTCTCTCTGCAGGACTAAGACCCACTACTAAAAGCCGACGACCTCTTTACAACGATGGCAGGAGGAAAAATGTTCACGACGCTGGATCTGACTTCAGCCAACATGACGCAGGAACTGGAGGAATCATCGAAGGCCCTCACCTGCATCAACACGCACAAAGGCCTTTTTGTTTATAACTGATGGCCGTTTGGAATCTAATCAGCAGCGGCAATATTCCAGAGAAACATGGAAAGTTTACTGAAGTCAGTCCCGCACACCATGGTCTTCCAGGACGACATCTTGGTCACAGGTTGGAACACAGTCGAGCACCTGCAGAACCTGGAGGAGGTTCTTAGTCGACTCAACCGCATGGGGCTCAGGTTAAGACGCTCGAAGTGCGTTTTCCTAGCGCCTGAAGTGGAGTTCCTGGGAAGGAGGATTGTGGCGGACGGCATCAGGCCCCCAACGCGAAGACGGAGGCAATCGAGAACGCACCGAGGCCACAGAACGTGATGGAGCTGCGGTTGTTTCTGGGACTCCTGAACTACTTTGGTAACTTCTTACCGGGTCTCAGCACCCTGCTAGAACCACTACATGTCTTACCATGAAAAGAGGGCGAATGGGTTTGGGGCAAAAGCCAAAAAAATGCCTTTGTAAAAGCGAGAAAATTGTTATGCTCAAACAAATTGCTTGTGTTGTATGATCCTTGTAAGCGTTTAGTACCAGCATGTGATGCGTCGTCATATGGCGTCGGGTGTATTTTACAACGAGCTAATGATTTTGGGAAACTGCAACCGGTTGCTTATGCATCCAGGAGTCTATGGGGTAAAGAAAATGCATCAATACCTGTTTGGGCTAAAATTCGAATTGGAAACTGACCATAAGCCACTTATATTCCTGTTTTCCGAGAGTAAAGGGATAAATACCAACGCATCGGCCCGCCTCCAGAGATGGGCGCTCACGTTGTCCGCATACAACTACGCCATCCGCCACAGGCCAGGTACAGAAAACTGCGCCGATGCTCTCAGTAGGCTGCTATTGCTCACCACGGGGATGGAAATGGCACAGCCTGCAGATCTAGCCATGGTTAGGGAAGCATTTGAGAGTGAGCAATCACCGTCACTGCCCGGCAGATCAAAACCTGGACAAAGCAGGACACCTTATTATCTCTAGTCAAAAGCTTTTTGCTTCACGGGAGCTGGTGCAGTGCCCCAGTGGAAATGCAGGAAGAGATAAAGCCGTTCCAGCGGCGCAAAGATGAAATGTCTATTCAGGCAGACTGCCTTCTGTGGGGCAATCGAGTAGTGGTCCCCAAGAAGGGCAGAGACACCTTCATCAATGACCTCCACAGTACCCACCCAGGCATCGTAATGCTGAAAACGATAGCCAGATCCCACATGTGGTGGCCCGGTGCCGATGCAGACTTAGAGTCCTGCGTTCACAGATGTAATACATGCTCGCAGTTAAGCAATGTACCCAGGGAAGCGCCGCTAAGTTTATGGTCTTGGCCCTCCAAACCGTGGTCTAGGGTATATGTCGACTATGCAGGCCCGTTCTTGGGTAACATGTTCCTTGTAGTTGTAGACACGTACTCGAAGTGGATTCAATGTGAGATAATGTCGGCTAGCACATCCGCTGCCACCACTGAAAGCCTGCGGGCCACGTTTGCCACACACGGCTTACCCGATGTCCAGGTGAGCGACAACGGGCCATGTTTTACCAGTGCTAAGTTCAAAGAATTCATGACCCGTAACGGGATCAAACATGTCACATCTGCCCCCTTTAAACCAGCGTTCAATGAGAGAGCAGTGCAAACCATCAAGCAAGGCTTGAAGAGGGTAACTGAAGGCTCACTGCAGACTCACCTATTCCGAGTCCTACTTCGCAACCGCACGAGACCCCACTCACTCACTGGGATCCCACCTGCTGAACTGCTCATGAAAAGAGCAATTAAGACAAGGCTCTTGTTAGTTCACCCTGATCTACATGAATAGGTAGAGAGCAGGCGGCTTCAACAAAGTGCACCATGATAGCACAAATGTGTCACGCGAGATTGAAGTCAATGATCCTGTATTTGTATTAAATTATGGACAAGGTCCCAAGTGGCTTCCCGGCACTGTCGTGGCCAAAGAGGGGAGCAGGGTGTTTCAGGTCAAACTTTCAAATGAACTCATTCACCGGAAACACTTGGGCCAAATCAAACTCAGATTCACGGACTACCCTGAGCAACCCACCTTGGACCCTACCTTTTTTGATCCCCCAACACACACACCAGTGGCAACCGACACCACGGTTGACCACGAAACAGAACCCATTATCCACAGCAGCCCTGCAGGGCCCAACACACCAGGCAGCCCAGCAAGGCCAGCTGCACTGCAGCCCAGCGAGGGCCCAACAAATGATTCAACAACACCCGCTTTCACACCGAGACGATCAACCAGCGCAAGAAGGGCCCCAGATTGACTCACATTGTAAATAGTTACACTATTGACTTTGAGGGGGAATGTTGTTATATATGTGGACTTGTATTTACTCTGTACAGCCACCAGAGGGCTCATTCCCCAGAGTCCCATGGGATCCCATAATCCCTTGGGACCACTGGTATTTAAGAAGGCTTCACAGGTTGGAGAGGCACTCTGGAGACCTACAATAAAAGACTAAGGTCACACTTTACTTTGAGCTCACAGTGTTCAGTCTGACTCTTTCTCCATACACTACAGAGAGAAAGCAGGAATGGGGTACTGAGGTGAATGATCAGCCATGATCTTATTGAATGGTGGTGCAGGCTCGAAGGGCTGAATGGCCTGCTCCTATGTTTCGATGTTTCTATGTTTCTATGAGTCATGAGATGAGCACGCATTGACATCGGGCTCAAGGGAGCAGTAAAGAAAATCCAAAGAGGAACTAAGCATATAAGGCGAGTGAGACCTGGAAGAAGGGAACAAATGAGTATTCAATCATGCGTTGGTACAACCAATCACGTCACCATTAATCACGAGGACACTCATGTGCCAAAACCTGTATAATTAAGGTGTAATCTGAACCGCTCGGTGGAGATCCTCTCTCAGGTGGCTGAGATGTGAGATGCTCCCCCTGCACGTGCTGGAATAAAAAATAATTGAAACTTATCCAAGGTATCCGCCTGTTAAATCCAGGCTTGTTAAGAGAGGAGAAGTGCAATTCTCCCCATCAGCAACATTATAAGCTTGTTCCTTTGATCTAATACTATCTTTAACTTCTCTTGTTAGCCACGGCTGGAGCACTTTTCCGATGGGGGATTCGGTGATAACAGTGTCGAAGGTCAAGGGGAGGTGTTTGAGCTTTTTCTAAGTGAGTGGGCAAGAATTTGGCAAATGGAGTACAATGTGGGAAAATGAGAGGTTATCCACTTTAGTAGGAAAAATAAAAAGCTAATTATTATTTAAATGGGGAGAGATTACAAAATGCGGTGGCACAGAGGGATCTGGGGGTCCTTGTACATGAAACACAAAAAGTTAGCATGCAGGTACAGCAAGTAATTAGGAAGGCAAATGGAATGCTGACCTTTATTGCAAGGGGGATGGAGTATAGAAGTAGGGAAGTCCTGCTACAACTGTACAGGGCGTTGGTGAGGCCACACCGGGAGTACTGCGTACAGTTTTGGTCTCCTTATTTAAGGAGGGATATATTTGCATTGGAGACAGTTCAGAGAAAGTTCACGAGGTTGATTCCTGAGATGAAGGGGTTGTCATATGAAGAAAGGTTGAGTGGGTTGGGCCTATACTCATTGGCGTTTAGAAGACTTAGAGGTGATCTTATTGAAACGTATAAGATTCTGAAGGGGCTTGATAGGGTAAATGTAGAGAGGATGTTTCCCTTTGTGGGTGAATCTAGAATTAGGGGGCATAGTTTTAGAATAAGGGGTCGCCCATTTACAATGGAAATGAAAAGGAATTTCTTCTCACAGAGGGTCGTGAGGCTTTGGAATTCTCTAACTCAGAGAGCTGTGGAGGCTGGGTCTTTGAATGTATTTAAGGAGAAAATAGACAGATTTTGAACGATAAGGAAGTCAAGGGTTATGGGGAGCAGGCGGGGAAGTAAAGTTGAGGCCAGGATCAGATCAGCCATGATCTTATTGAATGGCGGAGCAGGTTCAAGAGGCCAAATGGCCGACTCCTGCTCCTATTTCTTATGTTTTTATGTTCTAATGTTCTTGTTGGAAATGGTCATTACCTGTCACTTGTGTATGCCACTTGTCACCCCAAGCCTCGGGGTAGGGGGGGCTGAAGGTGGGGTGATTATAACTGTCATATATTTAACTGTCATTGTAACCCATGTATAAACTGACATAAGTTGTACACCGTGAGAACATTGACCACTGGATGGTGAACTTGTGGGAGACATTCCTAACCTGGACATTCCTAACCTGGACTTAAAAGGGGAAGCTCCACCCACCTTCATCACTTCAGTGCTGGCTAGTAAAGGTTACTGGTCACAGAGTAACCTTCTCTCAAGTATTGGCCTCGTGTGCATTTATACTGTATAGTAAGGACATATTATTGGCGATGAGAAAGTGGGATTTAAACCACGCGAGCATGGCCACTAGCAGTACACGAGAGGTACTGTGTTGGTGATGATTGGGACGATTTTATTGAGAGACTACAGCAAAGTTTCGTCACTAAGGAATGGCTGGGACAGGATTCGGCCGATAAACGCAGGGCTCATCTCCTGACGGTTTGTGGATCCAGGACGTACCCCTGATGAAGGACCTTCTAGCGCCAGAGAAGTGGGCAGACAAGACTTTTGAAGAGCTCAGTAAGTTGATCGGGGAATACTTTAAACCGGCGAGCAGCATGCACATGGCGAGACACCAATTTTACACGACCGGCGGCGAGAAGGTCAAGGCGTTCCAGACTTCGTGGCAGACCTCCGGCGACTGGCGAGCCTATGTAAGTTCCCAGATGCATGCATAGCGGAGATGCTGCGAGACTTTTTTATTGAGGGCATCGGGCACGCTGGGGTTTTTAGGAAACTGATTGAGACCAAAGACTTGACCCTGGAAACGGCAGCTTTGATGGCCCAGACATTTATCTCAGGGAAGGAAGAGACCAGAATGATTTTGACAAAAATCTTGGTTTAAATGCAGCAAATAGACAGGGAGTCAACATTGTTAACGCGGGACACAGTTCTCCAGGCAGACAGGGGCAATGGGACATGACCGAGCATGTAGTCGAACCCAAAGGGGGAATTCAACAGAGACAATGGCTAGCTGAACGACGATTCATGCCATCGCAAGGAACAATGCGGCCAGTAATGGGGCCATCAACACCTGTCAATGGTGCGCTTAAGGACAGTTACAGAGATAGTCAGAGATGATCGACTGGTAATGGACCTTTTGTTTCCAACAATGGCTCATGTTGGAGGTGTGGAGGCAAACACACAGCCAGAGCTTGCAGGTATCAGCAATATACCTGCAGAAATTGCAACGTCAGCGGTCACTTGACGCGTATGTGCAGGAAGCCTGCAGCCAGGTTGATGTACGAGGAGGACGGGGACGATGTAAGCCCTACGGGGCCAAATGGACACTGGGGAAATTGCTGGAAGCTGAAGTTCAGCGAGTTCATGTGGAGCACATATACAGTTCATACACCAGGACGCCACTGATAATGATGAAAGTGCTCCTCAATGGCATCCCAGTATCAATGGAGCTAGACACAGGGGCCAGCCAGTCCCTGATGAGTATCAAACAGTTCGACAAGTTGTGGGCGTCCAAGGCCAGGAGGCCAAAATTATTGCCAATTGACGCACAGCTACGGACATATACAAAGGAGATCATTCCGGTGCTAGGCAGCGCCACGGTAGTCGTGACCCACAAAGATTTGGAGAACAGGTTGCCACTCTGGATTGTCCCGGGGGACGGTCCCGCACTGCTGGGAAGGAGTTGGCTTGCTGTCATGAACTGGAAATGGGGCGATGTCAATGCAATTTCTTCTGTGGAGCGAGTATCATGCTCACAGGTCCTGGACAAATTTGACTCACTATTTCAACCCGGCATTGGCACTTTCATGGGGACCAAGGTCATGATTCACATAAACCCAGACGCCAGGCCAGTACACCACAAGGCCAGAGCGGTGCTGTACGTGATGCGGGAAAAGATAGAAGGCGAATTGGACCGCCTGCTGAGGGAAGGCATCATCTCGCCAGTCGAATTCAGTGACTGGGCGAGCCCGATTGTGCCGGTGCTCAAGGCGGATGGGTTGGTCAGGATATGTGGTGATAACAAGGCCACCATCAATCGGGTGTCATTCCAAGACCAATACCCGCTACCGAGAGCGGAGGACCTCTTTGCGACGTTATCCGGTGGCAAACATTTTTCAAAATTGGACTTGACCTCAGCTTACATGACCCAGGAGCTGGCGAGTGAGTCGAAGAAACTGACCACCATCACGACACACAAGGGGTTGTTTGAGTACAACATGTGCCTGTTTGGGATTCGCTCGGCCGCCGCGATCTTTCAACGAAATGTGGAAAGCCTCCTCAAGTCGATTCCAAGGACAGTGGTTTTTCAAGATGACATCCTCATCACGGGTTGTGATACTGAAGAACACCTCCACAACCTGGAGGAGGTGCTACGCAGACTGGACCGGGTAGGTCTCCGACTGAAAAAGGCGAAGTGCGTCTTCCTAGCTCCAGAGGTAGAATTCCTGGGGATGAGGTTAGCAGCAGACGGGATCAGACCTACTGCGTCCAAAACAGAAGCGAACCAGAGCGCACCCAGACCCCGTAACACGACGGAGCTGCGTTCGTTCCTGGGGCTCCTGAACTATTTTGGTAACTTTCTTCCCAAATTGAGCACGCTGTTAGAGCCGCTACATGTGCTCCGACGCAAAGGTCGCGAATGGGGTCTGGGGGGACAGCCAGGAAAGGGCTTTTGATAGAGCGTGAAATTTGTTATGCTCCAATAATCTGTTAACGCTATATGACCCATGTAAGAAACTCGTTTTAACGTGCGACGCGTCGTCCTATAGGGTCAGGTGTGTGTTGCAGCATGTTAATGTCAAGGGTCAGTTACAGCCGGTAGCTTATGCCTCCAGAAGTCTGTCCCAGGCAGAACGGGGCTACGGGATGGTAGAAAAGGAAGCGCTTGCATGTGTATATGCTGCAAAAAAAATGCACCAGTACCTGTTTGGCAGGAAATTTGAGCTGGAGACAGATCACAAACCCCTAACATCCCTTTTGGCCGACAACAAGGCCATAAATGCAAATGCATCGTCCCGCATACAGAGGTGGGCACTCACGTTAGTCGCTTATGACTATACAATTCGGCACAGACTGGGCACTGAAAACTGCGCCGATGCACTCAGCAGGCTCCCACCAGCCACCACCAAGGGGGCAACCGAGCATGCTGCTGATATGGTCATGGCTGTTGAAGCTTTCGAAAGCGAAGGCTCACCAGTGACAGCCCATCAGATTAAAGTCTGGACAAATAGAGACCCGCTACTGTCTTTAGTCAAGAAATGTGTCCTGAATGGGGACTAGGCAGCAATGTACGGGGCATGCCCTGAGGAATTAAAACCATTTCACAGACGCAAGGATGAACTCTGGATTCAGGCCGATTGCCTACTATGGGGAAACCGAGTAGTCATGCCCCAGATGGGCAGAGAGATGTTCATCAGAGAACTCCACAATGAGCATCTGGTATCATTGCCAGGTCACACGTTTGGTGGCCAGGGATAGATGCAGACCTGGAACTTTGTGTTTGCAGGTGCAACACATGTGCCCTGCTGGGCAATGCGCCCAGGGAAGCCCCCCTTAGCCCCTGGTCCTGGCCCGCCAAGCCATGGTCACGCATACATGTTGACTACGCAGGTCCTTTCATGGGAAAAATATTTTTGGTTGCAGTTGACGCCTACTCCAAATGGATTGAGTGTGACATTCTCAATTCAAGCACATCCTCTGCCACGGTAGAAAGTCTACGGGCAATGTTCGCCGCCCATGGTCTACTGGACATCTTGGTCGGCGACAATGGTCCGTGTTTTACAAGCATTGAATTCCAGGACTACATGGCAGGAAATGGTATCAACCATGTCAGAACGGCACCGTTCAAGCCGGCCTCAAACGGCCAGGTGGAACGAGCAGTGCAGATAATCAAACAGGGGATGCTCAGAATCCAAGTGGGTTCCCTACAAAGCCACTTATCATGCCCCCTGTTGGTCAATAGATCCCGACCACACTTGCTCACAGGGGTCCCACCCGCAGAGCTGCTAATGAAAAGGACGCTCAAAACCAGGTTATCCTTATACACCCCAACATGAAAGAAATTGTTGAGAGCAGGCACCAGTCACAATATGACTACCATGACAGGAATGCGAGGGCGCGATGTATTGATGTCAATGACCCTGTCTTTGTCCGCAACTACGCTGCAGGGCCTAAATGGCTCGTAGGCACTGTGATTGCCAAAGATGGGAATAGGATCCTGGTAGTCAAACTTACCAATGGACAAATCTGCCGCAAACACGTGGATCAAACAGAAAGGAGGTTCAGCAACCCCATAGAAGAAGCAGAGGAAGAACACGATGTAGAGTTTACTCCACCACAGGTGACCGAACACCGGAACCAAGTGTAGGAGAGCCCAATCACTGTGGGCAGTCTGGACAGGCCTGAGGCACCGCAAACAGCAGACACTCAGGCCAGCGTCCACCAACCGGAGCCCCAACTCAGGCGCTCTACAAGGGAGCGTAAACCACCAGAGAGACTTAACCTGTGATCCCAATAAGACTTTTGGGGGGGAGGTAATGTCATGTATTCAACCAGCATTGTAACCCATGTATAAACTGACCTAAGTTGTACACCATGAGAACATTGACCACAAGGTGGTGAACTTGTGGGAGACACTCCTAACCTGGACTTTCAGGTATAAAAGGGGAAGCTCCACACACCTTCATCGCTTCAGTGCTGGAATAAAGGTTACTGGTCACAGAGTGACCTTCTCTCTAGTATGAGCCTCTTGTGCCTTTATACTGTATAGTAAGGACATATTAACATAGAAACATAGAAAAATAGAAAATAGGTGCAGGAGTAGGCCATTCGGCCCTTCTAGCCTGCACCGCCATTCAATGAGTTCATGGCTGAACATGTAACTTCAGTACCCCATTCCTGCTTTCTAGCCATACCCCTTGATCCCCCTAGTAGTAAGGACTTCATCTAACTCCTTTTTGAATATATTTAGTGAATTGGCCTCAACAACTTTCTGTGGTAGAGAATTCCACAGGTTCACCACTCTCTGGGTGAAGAGGTTTCTCCTCATCTCGGTCCTAAATGGCTTACCCCTTATCCTTAGACTGTGACCCCTGGTTCTGGACTTCCCCAACATTGCGAACATTCTTCCTGCATCTAACCTGTCTAAACCCATTACAATTTTAAACGTTTCTATGAGATCCCCTCTCATTCTTCTGAACTCCAGTGAATACAAGCCCAGTTGATCCGGTCTTTCTTGATAGGTCAGTCCCGCCATCCCGGGAATCAGTCTGGTGAACCTTCGCTGCACTCCCTCAATAGCAAGAATGTCCTTCCTCAGGTTAGGAGACCAAAACTGTACACAATACTCCAGGTGTGGCCTCACCAAGGCCCTGTACAATTGTAGCAACACCTCCCTGCCCCTGTACTCAAATCCCCTCGCTATGAAGCCAACATTCCATTTGCTTTCTTAACCGCCTGCTGTACCTGCATGCCAACCTTCAATGACTGATGTACCATGACACCCAGGTCTCGTTGCACCTCCCCTTTTCCTAATCTGTCACCATTCAGATAATAGTCTGTCTCTCTGTTTTTACCACCAAAGTGGATAACCTCACATTTATCCACATTATACTTCATCTGCCATGCATTTGCCCACTCACCTAACCTATCCAAGTCACTTTGCAGCCTCATAGCATCCTCCTCGCAGCTCACACTGCCACCCAACTTAGTGTCATCCGCAAATTTAGAGATACTACATTTAATCCCCTCGTCTAAATCATTAATGTACAGTGTAAACAGCTGGGGCCCCAGCACAGAACCTTGCGGTACCCCACTAGTCACTGCCTGCCATTCTGAAAAGTACCCATTTACTCCTACTCTTTGCTTCCTGTCTGACAACCAGTTCTCAATCCATGTCAGCACACTACCCCCAATCCCATGTGCTTTAACTTTGCACATTAATCTCTTGTGTGGGACCTTGTCGAAAGCCTTCTGAAAGTCCAAATATACCACATCAATTGCTTCTCCCTTGTTCACTCTACTGGAAACATCCTCAAACAAATTCCAGAAGATTTGTCAAGCATGATTTCCCTTTCACAAATCCATGCTGACTTGGACCTATCATGTCACCTCTTTCCAAATGCGCTGCTATGACATCCTTAATAATTGATTCCATCATTTTACCCACTACTGAGGTCAGGCTGACCGGTCTATAATTCCCTGTTTTCTCTCTCCCTCCTTTTTTAAAAAGTGGGGTTACATTGGCTACCCTCCACTCAATAGGAACTGATCCAGAGTCAATGGAATGTTGGAAAATGACTGTCAATGCATCCGCTATTTCCAAGGCCACCTCCTTAAGTACTCTGGGATGCAGTCCATCAGGCCCTGGGGATTTATCGGCCTTCAATCCCAACAATTTCCCCAACACAATTTCCTGACTAATAAGGATTTCCCTCAGTTCCTCCTCCTTACTAGACCCTCTGACCCCTTTTATATCCGGAAGGTTGTTTGTATCCTCCTTAGTGAATACCGAACCAAAGTACTTGTTCAATTGGTCTGCCATTTCTTTGTTCCCCGTTATGACTTCCCCTGATTCTGACTGCAGGGGACCTACGTTTGTCTTTACTAACCTTTTTCTCTTTACATATCTATAAAAACTTTTGCAATCCGTCTTAATGTTCCCTGCAAGCTTCTTCTTGTACTCCATTTTCCCTGCCCGAATCAAACCCTTTGTCCTCCTGTGCTGAGTTCTAAATTTCTCCCAGTCCCCGGGTTCGCTGCTATTTCTGGCCAATTTGTATGCCACTTCCTTGGCTTTAATACTATCCCTGATTTCCCTTGATAGCCACGGTTGAGCCACCTTCCCTTTTTTATTTTTACGCCAGACAGGAATGTACAATTGTTGCAGTTCATCCATGCGGTCTCTAAATATCTGCCATTGCCCATCCACAGTCAACCCCTTAAGTATCATTCGCCAATCTATCCTAGCCAATTCAGGCTTCATACCTTCAAAGTTAGCCTTCTTTAAGTTCTGGACCATGGTCTCTGAATTAGCTGTTTCCTTCTCCATCCTAATGCAGAATTCCACCATATTATGGTCACTCTTCCCCAAGGGGCCTTGCACAACGAGATTGCTAACTAATCCTCTCTCATTACACAACACCCAGTCTAAGATGGCCTCCCCCCTAGTTGGTTCCTCGACATATTGGTCTAGAAAACCATCCCTTATGCACTCCAGGAAATCCTCCTGCACCGTATTGCTTCCAGTTTGGTTAGCCCAATCTATGTGCATATTAAAGTCACCCATTATAACTGCTGCACCTTTATTGCATGCATCCCTAATTTCCTGTTTGATGCCCTCCCCAACTACTACTGTTTGGAGGTCTGTACACAACTCCCACTAACGTTTTTTGCCCTTTGGTGTTCTGCAGCTCTACCCATATAGATTCCACATCATCCAAGCTAATGTCCTTCCTAACTATTGCATTAATCTCCTCCTTAACCACCAATGCTACCCCACCTCCTTTTCCTTTTATTCTATCCTTCCTGAATGTTGAATACCCCTGGATGTTGAGTTCCCAGCCCTGATCATCCTGGAGCCACGTCTCTGTACTCCCAATGACATCATATTTGTTAACATCTATTTGCACAGTTAATTCATCCACCTTATTATGGATACTCCTTGCATTAAGACACAAAGCCTTCAGGCTTGTTTTTTTAACACCCTTTGTCCTTTTAGAATTTTGCTGTACAGTGGCCCTTTTTGTTCTTTGCCTTGGGTTTCTCTGCCCTCCACTTTTCCTCATCTCCTTTCTGTCTTTTGCTTTTGTCTCCTTTTTGTTTCCCTCTATCTCCCTGCATTGGTTCCCATCCCCCTGCCATATTAGTTTAACTCCTCACCAACAGCACTAGCAAACACTCCCACTAGGACATTGTTTCCGGTCCTGCCCAGGTGCAGACCATCCGGTTTGTACTGGTCCCACCTCCCCCAGAACCGGTTCCAATGCCCCAGGAATTTGAATCCCTCCCTGCTGCACCACTGTTCAAGCCACGTATTCATCTGCGCTATCCTGAAATTCTTATTCTGACTAGCACGTGGCACTGGTAGCAATCCTGAGATTACTACTTTTGAGGTCCTATTTTTAAATTTAGCTCCTAGCTCCTTAAATTCGTTTCGTAGGACCTCATCCCTTTTTTTACCTATGTCGTTGATACCAATGTGCACCACGACAACTGGCTGTTCTCCTTCCCTTTTTAGAACGTCCTGCACCCGCTCCGAGACATCCTTGACCCTTGCACCAGGGAGGCAATATACCATCCTGGAGTCTCGGTTGCGGCCGCAGAAATGCCTATCTATTCCCCTTACAATTGAATCCCCTATCACTATCGCTCTCCCACTCTTTTTCCTGCCGTCCTGTGCAACAGAGCCAGCCACGGTGCCATGAACTTGGCTGCTGCTGCCCTTCCCTGATGAGTCATCCCCCCCAACAGTACCCAAAGCAGTGTATCTGTTTTGCAGGGGGATGATCACAGGGGACCCCTGAACTACCTTCCTTGCACTGCTCTTCCTGCTGGTCTTCCATTCCCTATCTGGCTGTGGACCCTTTCCCTGCGGTACGACCAACTCGCTACACGTGCTACTCACGTCATTCTCAGCATCGTGGATGCTCCAGAGTGAATCCACCCGCAGTCCAACTCCGCAACGCGGTCCGTCAGGAGCTGGAGGTGGATACACTTCCCGCACACGTAGTCGTCAGGAACACTGGTGTCGCCCCTGAGTTCCCACATGGTACAGGAGGAGCATAACACGTGACTGAACTGTCCTGCCATGACTTAACCCTTAGATAGGCAACAACAATGCTAAAGTTTACTCACTGTTATAGAAGAGAAAAAAGAAAATCTACTCACCAATCACCAGCCAATCACTTTCCCCCTTGGCTGTGACGTCACCTTTCTGTTTCTTTCTACTTCTTTTTTGCCTTCTCCCTGTAGCTGCACAAGTACGCCTTTAATAGGCCTCTCCACGCACCTCCGACGCTGTTCCCAACTGCTGCCGACACTGGGCCCCGGACTCCCTGCTGTGCCTTTTATAGGCCTCTCCACGCTGCTCCTGAGTGCCGCCGAGTTCTTCTGAACTCCAGTGAATACAAGCCCAGTTGATCCAGTCTTTCTTGATAGGTCAGTCCCGCCATCCCGAGAATCAGTCTGGTGAACCTTCGCTGCACTCCCTCAATAGCAAGAATGTCCTTCCTCAAGTTAGGAGACCAAAACTGTATACAATACTCCATGTGTGGCCTCATCAAGGCCCTGTACAACTGTAGCAACACCTCCCTGCCCCTGTACTCAAATCCCCTCGCTATGAAGGCCAACATGCCATTTGCTTTCTTAACCGCCTGCTGTACCTGCATGCCAACCTTCAATGACTGATGTACCATGACACCCAGGTCTCGTTGCACCTCCCCTTTTCCTAATCTGTCACCATTCAGATAATAGTCTGTCTCTCTGTTTTTACCACCAAAGTGGATAACCTCACATTTATCCACATTATACTTCATCTGCCATGCATTTGCCCACTCACCTAACCTATCCAAGTCACTCTGCAGCCTCATAGCATCCTCCTCGCAGCTCACACTGCCACCCAACTTAGTGTCATCCGCAAATTTGGAGATACTACATTTAATCCCCTCGTCTAAATCATTAATGTACAGTGTAAACAGCTGGGACCCCAGCACAGAACCTTGCGATACCCCACTAGTCACTGCCTGCCATTCTGAAAAGTACCCATTTACTCCTACTCTTTGCTTCCTGTCTGACAACCAGTTCATAATCCATGTCAGCACACTACCCCCAATCCCATGTGCTTTAACTTTGCACATTAATCTCTTGTGTGGGACCTTGTCGAAAGCCTTCTGAAAGTCCAAATATACCACATCAACTGCTTCTCCCTTGTCCACTCTACTAGAAACATCCTTAAAAAAATTCCAGAAGATTTGTCAAGCATGATTTCCCTTTCACAAATCCATGCTGACTTGGACCTATCATGTCACCTCTTTCCAAATGTGCTGCTATGACATCCTTAATAATTGATTCCATCATTTTACCCACTACTGAGGTCAGGCTGACCGGTCTATAATTCCCTGTTTTCTCTCTCCCTCCTTTTTTAAAAAGTGGGGTTACATTGGCTACCCTCCACTCGATAGGAACTGATCCAGAGTCAATGGAATGTTGGAAAATGACTGTCAATGCATCCGCTATTTCCAAGGCCACCTCCTTAAGTACTCTGGGATGCAGTCCATCAGGCCCTGGGGATTTATCGGCCTTCAATCCCATCAATTTCCCCAACACAATTTCCTGACTAATAAGGATTTCTCTCAGTTCCTCCTCCTTACTAGACCCTCTGACCCCTTTTATATCCGGAAGGTTGTTTGTGTCCTCCTTAGTGAATACCGAACCAAAGTACTTGTTCAATTGGTCTGCCATTTCTTTGTTCCCTGTTATGACTTCCCCTGATTCTGACTGCAGGGGACCTACGTTTGTCTTTACTAACCTTTTTCTCTTTACATATCTATAGACTCTTTACATATTAATAACCCTACCTGCTTGGTGGAAACCGGGCAGGTGGGCAGTTGACTACCCGAGATGCAGCAAAGATACCTACCGACCTCCGGCTTGGGCCTTTTTAATGTATGCATGAAGTTATCAGGACCCAACTGCAATTTTAACTCGGCAGCCAGAGTAGGAAGTGGCTGTTGTGTTTTCCACCATGCCAACCCTGTGGTGGAGGATCAGGGCCAGAAGAGGCCCAAAATGGTAAGTTTTAAAACTTATATTACATTCTCTTATGGCTCCAGGAGGAGCAGGAGTGCTCCCTCGGAACCCACAAGGAAAGCTTAAGCCTCCCCAGCCATAGATTTGTTTCCCTCCCTAATCATGAGACCCGTGTGAGATGGCCATGGTAGCCGATCCCATCACTTAACTGCTCTCAGCGGGTAGCCTCGGGACGTGCAATGCTGCTTTAGAATCATAGAAAGATACAGCACAAAAGGAGGCCATTCAGCCCATTGTGCCTGTGCTGGCTCTTTGTTCGAGCTAGCTAATTAGTGCCACTCCCGGACTCTTTCCCCATAGCCCTGGCATTTTTTTCCCTTCAAGTATTTATCCAATTCCTTTGTGAAAGTTACTGTTGAACTTGCTTCCATCACCTTTCAGGCTGTGCATTCCAGATCAGAACAGCACACGACGTAAAAAAATGTTCATCCTCATGTTGCCTCTGGTTCTTTTGCCAATCGCCTTAAATCTGCAGTTACCGAAACATCTGTCCCTGAAAACAGATTCTTGTTATTTACTCTATCAAAACCGTTCATGATTTTGAACACCTCTCTCAAATCTCCTTTTGATCTTCTCTGCTCCAAGGCGAACAACCCCAGTGGAGGGCACCAACTAAAACAAATCAAATGCCCTATCAACTAGAAATGCATGCAAGTATTATATGGTGAATTAATTCTCATTGACGATGAAATAAGCAATGCCCTGGTTTGCTCACTGATCGTGGCAGGGCAAACTAAAGTGACTTGAGAATGACTTTCCCTCTGACTTTCATTTTAATATTTAATAATTTATCATATTACATTATGATCACTGGTTCTGAACCTGCAAATTTTTAACCCACTCAGGCTTATTACTAAAGTTTGGATTAGCTATGCTTTCAACAAGATATAGTCCTATATTAGCTCTTTCGAAAGATTCTACTCCATAGCCATTTTTGAGCCTTGGGTGTATAACTGCTGTTTTATTTGCGTTAACTGGTATCTTTAAAAAAAAATTCTGGGATGTGGACATTGCTGCCAAGGCCAGCATTTATTGCCCACCCCAAATTGCCCTTGAGAAGGTGGTGTGAGCCGCCTTCTTGAACCGCTGCAATCCTTGTGGTGAAGGTACTCCCACTGTGCTGTTCGGGAGGGAGTTCCAGGATTTTGGCCCAGTGACAATGAAGGAACGGCGATATATTTCCAAGTCAGGATGGTGCTCCCATGCACCTGCTGCCCGTGTCCCTCTAGGTGGTAGAGGTCGTGGGTTTGGGAGTTGCTGCAGTGCATCTTGTGGATAGTACATGCTGCAGCCATGGTGTGCCAATCTGCACCAATGGTCACTCATATACTTACACAGGGCCTAAAACTAGTCCTAACCTATCCATATTAAATTGTCTGCCAAACACTGTTATCTCTGCCTTGTATTATTCAGTATTTATTTATTTATTTATTTATTTTTAAATTCGTAGCCAATCGTTCCAATTCTTTGTCAAATCACAAACGCCAGAGGTCACCTTGCACACATCAAGGATCACTCTGCGCCAATGCTCTTAGCCAAAAGGCCTAGAGCCACTGCACCGTTCCTGGAAGTACTGCAATACCAGGTTCGTGCCATGGAGGTGGATGGGTCAGGCCCCCCACACACCTCCGTGGAGGTGGATGGGTCAAGCCACCCCACCCACCTCCTGTTTCCAAAAAGCAAGCATATACCTTCCTGATCCAGGGAGAACCACCTTGGGGTCATGGTGGTTACTCCCCTGTCAGGTCAGTTACACATGATCTTAGCCGAAAGGTACTATCTAAGTGGGAAGAGCAGCTGGCATTTGATACTGTTTCCTCACTTGCACGTGCTTGTTCTTCTGGACACTGTTAACTGGTGATTATAGTGATCACCTGGTCTTATTACCCCATTTCATTTTAGTCTTCTGTATTTTCATTACTGCTGATCATTCAAGAATCTTAAGTAAAAACCATTAAAGAGCTAAAAATCCATTCCCTCATTCTGATCTAATGTGCAATTATTAAAACTGCTTTCATCTTATCCTCCCTTTCCCCAGTACTCTGTATAAATTTAAAATACATTTATTTATTTTGCCCCGGTGGCCAACAGCACATTAGCATGTCTTTGAACACATCCTCCACCAATTATGTCTTGTTTACAACATAACCTTAAAACTCTGAGATATTTAATTTAAGTCAGGCCACAATTTCAGCCCCAATTAAAATTTTAGAGCTGAACTAATCAGAGTTCATAGGAAAGGAGGAGAAGAAGCCAGGTCACCAGTGGGGAAGGAGAGCTCCAGTCATCGCTGAAGGAGGAGGGGAGGCCAACTGCCGTCGTAGCACGTGGTGAGTACCATGGCTGTGACCCCCCCCTGACCTCCCCACTCTGAACCCCAGTGGGCCACTGACCCTCTCAATGCCTGCCCCCAACCAAGCCTCGGACCACCTACCATCAAGGGCGCTACCCAGCGCCGAGCCTGCGGCCAACATCTCGCCGTAGGCAACTAGGCCCAAACAGCAGTGCCTGGTCTCCAGTCATCTTGGACCCCCTTGCCACTGGATCAAGACCTTGCTCAGCTAAGCCCGTGTGGTAGCCAGTGCGCAACAACCACCCCACGTTAAAACAACTCACGCACAGGCATCTTCCACTCCTCTAACATGAAGTTCGGGACCTGGAACGTCAGGACCCTTATGGACAACTCCAGCAGCGACAGGCCGGAATGCCGCACTGCCATAGTTGCCCGGGAATTTAGATGCTTTGATATTGACATCGCCGCCCTAAGCGAGACCCGGCGGGCAGGGGAAGGCCAGCTCAAGGAACAAGGTGGAGGTTACATCTTCTTCTGGAAAGGGAAACCAGAAGAAGAACGCCGCCTCCACGGAGTCGGCTTCGCCATCAAAAACGAGCTGGTCGACCGCCTCAAGGACTCCCCCTGCGGGGTTAACAAACGCCTCATGACTCTTCGACTCACCCTATCCCGGAATCAATGCATCACAGTCATCAGTGCGTACACCTCAACACCCGATGCAACAGATGAGACCAAAGCGGGTTTTAACTCCAACCTCGAAAAATCCCTGTCTTGTGTCCCCGCGGACGACGAACTGATCCTCCTTGATGACTTCAACGCCAGGGTCAGCAAGGACACAGACCTCTGGGGAGGCGTGATTGGTAGAGAGGGGGTAGGGAAAGCCAACTCCAGCGGCTTTCCTGACAAAATGTCTAGAGCATGAACTTGTTATCACCAACATCTTGTTCCGCCAGAGGGACAAATACAAGGCATTGTGGCAACACAATCACTCCAAGCACTGGCACCTGCTCAACTATGTCATCGTCTGAGCCAGGAATCGCAAGGATGTGCGTATCACCCGCGCCATGACAGGAGCTGACGACTGCTGGACGGACCACCGCCTAATCCGATCCATCATTGACATCAACATAGCCCCAAAGCGGAGGGGACAGCAGAAGCAGTATCACAAAAAAGTCAATGCCGGGGCATTTAGAGACCCAGCTAACAGTCAGCGCCTCACAGCTAACCTGGCGTGCCTTGAGGACACCGAGACGCAGAATGCCCACAGCGCTTGGTCTGCCCTCCAGGCCTCCATAACCAGTGCCTGCAAAGAGACGCTCGGTCACTCAAGCAGGAAACACCAGGACTGGTTTGATGAGAATGATCACGAGATCCAAGAGCTAATAGATCGCAAGCGCAGGGCATTTCTGAGCCTTAAAAAATAACCCAACTCGGGAGCAGCAAAGCAGCATTACAGACGGCTCAAGGCTGAGGTCCAACAAAAAACCCGGGACCTAAAGAACAGGTGGTGGATGGAGTAAGCACAGGAGATACAGCAGCTGGCCGACAGCCATGATGTGCGAGGATTCTTCATCGCAGTCAAGGCCACCTACGGTCCAAACACCCAAGTCCCCACCCTACTGCTGGCCAAGAACAGGGAAACACTCATCAAGGACACCAAGGCAGTCAGGGCCCGCTGGAAGGAGCACTTCGAAGATCTCCTCAATTGAGACTCTGCATTTGACTCGAGTATTCTTGACTCCATCCTGCAGCATGCTACCTGCCACCACCTCATTAAAACCGCAACACTGCACGAAATAGAAAAAGCCATAAGACAGCTTAAGAACAACAACGTTACGGGAGCGGATGGAATCCCTGTTGAGGCACTGAAGTATGGCGGAGAGGCACTGTTGGCACAAATACATAACCTCATCTCTCTCATCTGGAGGGAGCAGAGCATGCCGGGAGATCTCAGAGATGCAGTGATCGTGACCATCTTTAAAAAAGGGGACAAGTCCGACTGCGGCAACTACAGAGGAATCTCCCTGCTATCAGCCATTGGGAAAGTCATTGCTAGAGTCCTCCTCAACCGTCTCCTCCCTGTGGCCAAGGAGCTCCTCCTGGAGTCACACTGCGGATTTTGTCCACTACGGGGCACAATGGACATGAATCTTGCAGGGTGACAGCTGCAGAAAAGATGCAGGGAACAGCGGCAGCCCTTATATATGGCCGCCTTCGACCTTGCAAAGGCCTTTGACACTGTCAATCGCGAAGGTCTATGGAGCGTCCTCCTCCATTTCGGATGCCCCCAAAAGTTCGTCACCATCTTCCGCTTGCTCCACGATGACATGCAGGCCGTGATCCTTATCAATGGATCCATTACAGACCCAATCCACGACCAGACCGGGGTCAAACAGAGCTGCGTCATCACCCCAAACCTCTTCTCAATCTTCCTCGCTGCCATGCTCCACCTCACAGTCAACAAGCTCCCCGCTGGAGTGCAACTAAACTACAGAACCAGTGGGAACCTGCTTAACCATTGCCATCTCCAGGCCAGGTCCAAGACCACCCCAACCTCTGTCGTCGAGCTACAGTATGTGGACGACGTCTGCGTCTGCGCACATACAGAGGCTGAACTCCAGGACATAGTCGACGTAGTTACTGAGGGATACAAAAGCATGGGCCTTATGCTAAACATCTGTAAGACTAAGGTCCTCCACCAGCCTGTCCTCGCTGCACAGCACTGCCCCAAGTCATCAAGATCCACTGCGTGGCCCTGGACAACGTGGACGATTTCCCATACCTCGGGAGCCTTTTATCAACAAGAGCAGACATTGATGACGAAATTCAACACTGCCTCCAGTGCGCCAGTGCAGCCTTCGGCTGCCTGAGGAAAAGAGTGTTTGAAGACCAGGACCTCAAAACTGCCACCAAGCTCATGATCTACAGGGCTGTAGTAATACCCGTTCTCCTGTATGGCTCAGACACATGGACCCTGTACAGTAGACACCTCAAGTCACTGGAGAAATACCACCAACGATGTCTCCGCAAGATCCTACAAATCCCCTGGGAGGACAGACGCACCAACATTAGTATCCTTGACCAGGTCAACATCCCCAGCATTGAAGCACTGACAACACTTGATAAGCTCTGCTGGCAGGCCACATTGTCCGTATGCCAGACACAAGACTCCCAAAGCAACCACTCTACCCAGAACTCCTTCATGGCAAACGAACCAAAGATGGGCAGAGGAAACGTTACAAGCACACCCTCAAAGCCTCCCTGATAAAGTGCAACATCCCCACTGACACCTGGGAGTCCCTGGTCAAAGACTGCCCTAAGTGGAGGAAGTGCATCCGGGAGGGCGCTGAGCACCTCGAGTCTCAACACCAAGAGCATGCAGAAATCAAGCACAAGCAGCGGAAAGACGTACGGCAAACCTGTCCCACCCACCCTTTCCCTCAATGACTATCTGTCCCATCTGTGACAGGGACTGTGGATCTCCTATTGGACTGTTCAGCCACCTAAGGACTCATTTTAAGAGTGGAAGCAAGTCTTCCTCGATTCCGAGGGACTGCCTATGATGATGATTGTTATGTTCAGAATAGCTCCACTAGACTGTATACTGTAAACTCAAACTGTTGTGACCTTGGTCTCTTTAATGTAACTCCAGAGTGAGGAAGCAGCATGGTAGACTGCCTTTTATACCTGCTTGCCCGGGGTGTGCAGCTGACCCTTGGGTCTTCAACAGGTGCGCCCCCTGGTGGCAAGTCTTACACTCTTGTAAAGTTTACATACATAACATCACTCTTCCCCAAAGTCTTAGATAAAAGTTATTTACAAGTTGAGGCGATCCGGGGCTCTACGTTCCCGAGTTGATCGCCTGAGTTGAAGTATTGGCATGGGTGAGCAGGTCGGAGCATTGCTGCACTGCAGCACGGCTGGTCTGATCGGATCGGACTGTCGGGCATGGTGGGTTCATCCTCGTGGTTGACCGCAAGGTCGTTTGCTGGTTGGATGTGTGTTGGTGGATCAATGATGATAATGTCTACTTCAAACTGTTCTTGGTTGTCAGTGAATCGCAGTTTGGTCTGTTCCAAATGCTTTCTGCACTTTTGTCCATTCAAAAGTTTGACAACAAACACTGTATTCCCCTCCTTGGCTAAAGCAGTGCCAGCAACCCATTTGGCACCATGACCGTAATTAAGAACAAACACAGGGTCATTAACCTCAATGTCATGCGATACAGCCGCGCGATCGTGGTACATGTTATGCCGGTGACGCCGGGTTTCTACATGATCATTGAGATCCGGGTGGACTAAGGAGAGCCTGGTTTCGTGTGCTCTCCTCATTAAAAATTTTGCAGGGGGAACACCAGTAAGCAAGTGGGGTCATGTCCGGTAGCTGAGCAGAGCCCGACATAACCGGGTCTGCAGGGAACCGTCCGTCACGCGTTTCAAGCTCTGCTTGATAGTTTGGACTGCCCGTTCCGCTTGACCATTGGATGCAAGCTTAAACAGGGCAGACCTGACATGCTTGATGGCATTGCGGGTCATGGACTCGTTGAATTCCGAGCTGGTGAAATATGGTCCATTGTCACTAACAAGGACGTCAGGCAAACCATGGGTGGCGAACATGGCCCGGAGGCTTTCAATGGTGACAGTGGATGTACATGACGACATTATTATACATTTAATCCATTTAGAGTAAGCGTCCACTGCTTCTCGGAACATCTTTCCTAGAAAGGGGCCAGCGAAATCTACGTGGACCCTGGATCATGGTTTAGAAGGCCATCACCACAGACTCAGTGGGGCCTCCCTTGGTGCATTGCATAACTGTGAGCAAGTGTACATGTGACTCCAATTCCAAGGCAATGCCGTGCCACCAAATATGCGACCGGGCGATAGCCTTCATCATGACTATGCCTGGGTGGGTACAGTGTAGGTCGCATATAAACGTTTCCCTGCCTTCATTTGGCAAAACTATGCGATTCCCCCATGAGAGACAATATGAATGGATGGACATTTCATAATTGCGTTGGTAAAATGGCTGAATTTCGTCTTGCATTTCCCCGGGAACAGCCGTCCAGCTCCCATTAAAGACACAGCTTTTTACTAGTGATAGCACAGGGCCCTGGCTGGTCCAGCTCCTGAGATCTGGCGAGCTGTGACGGGTGACCGCTCGCTCTCAAAAACATCCATTACAAGAAGCAAGTCTGCGGGTTGCGTCATTTCCACCCCGGTGGTGGGCAATGGTAGCCAACTGAGGGCATCAGCACAGTTTCTGTTGTGTATATGTAAAGCATGCACTCACATGTTCCGCCACCAGGGAGCGCATCCCCTGAAGTCCCAAGGTATCCCAGCATCCCTTGGGAGCACTGTATATAAGCCAGCCCCTAAGGCCTGTTCCTCACTCTGGAGTGTCTTAATAAAGACTGAGGTCACTTTTACTTTAACCTCCCTGTGTGTAGTCTCATCTGTGTTAGGAACACAATAACTGGTGACGAGTATACGAATCCACGCAAAGATGCAGAAAACTGTGGACATCCTGGAGAAGTTCTCGGAGGGTGAGGACTGGGAAGCCTATGTCGAACGGCTAGACCAGTACTTTGTAGCCAACGAGCTGGACAGAGAAGGAAGCGCTGCAAAAAGGAGAGCGGTCCTCCTCACGGTCTGCGGAGCACCGACCTACAGCCTCATGAAGAATCTTCTGGCTCTGGTGAAACCCACAGATAAGTCGTATGAGGAGCTGTGTACACTGGGTTCGGGAGCATCTTAACCCGAGGGAGAGCGTGCTGATGGCGAGGTATCGGTTCTACACGTGCCAGCGATCTGAAGGTCAGGAAGTGGCGAGCTACGTCGCTGAGCTAAGGCGATTTGCAGGACAATGTGAGTTTGATGGCTACCTGGAGCAGATGCTCAGAGACTTTTTTGTACTGGGCATTGGCCATGAAACCATCCTACGAAAACTTTTGACTGTACAGACACCGACCCTCAGTAAGGCCATTGCGACAGCACAGGCGTTTATGTCCACCAGTGATAACACCAAACAAATCTCTCAGCACACAAGTGCTAGCAATGTTCATAAATTAACTGGAACTGTGTTTGCGAGCAGAAATGTACAGGGCAGAAACCATGAGTCTGCAACTGCCAGCAGGCCTCAGGTGACCCAGATGACTCAGAGTCCGCAACAAAGGATGAATGCAAGGCAATTCACACCTTGTTGGCGTTGTGGAGGCTTCCATTCAGCCTATTCATGCCGCTTCAAAGGGTATGTTTGCAAGAGCTGTGGAACAATGGGGCACCTCCAACGAGCTTGCAGATGAGCTGCAAGCTCTGCAAAACCTGCTAACCACCACGTGGCAGAGGAAGATCGATCCATGGTGAATCAAAGCAATTTTGAGCCTCAGAGAGAGGAGTCAGATGCTGAAGTACACAGGGTGCACACATTTTTGATGAAATGTCCACCTATAATGCTAAGTATAAAATTGAATGGCTTACCTGTAGCCATGGAACTGGACACTGGTGCTCGCCAATCCATCATGAGTAAAAAAGATGTTTGAGAGACAATGGTGCAATAAGGCACTCAGACCAGCCCTGAGCCCCATCCACACGAAACTGAGAACGTACACCAAAGAGCTCATCACTGTCCTGGGCAGCGCCATGGTCAAGGTCACCTACAAGGGCACGATGCATGAACTGCCACTCTGGATTGTCCCGGGCGATGGCCCCACACTGCTTGGAAGGAGCTGGCTGGGCAAAATCCGCTGGAACTGGGATGACATCCGAGTGCTATCACATGTCGATGAGGCCTCATATACCCAGGTTCTTAACAAATTTCCTTCCCTTTTTGAGTCAGGCATTGGAAAGTTTTCTGGGGCAAAGGTGCAGATCCACTTGGTCCCAGAGGCATGACCTATTCACCACAAAGCACGAGCGGTACCTCACATGATGAGGGAGAGAGTGGAAATCGAGCTGGACAGGCTGCAACGCGAGGGGTACATCTCCCCAATGGAATTCAGCAAGTGGGCTAGCCCGATTGTTCCAGTACTCAAAAGTGATGGCACGGTCAGGATTTGCGGCGATTATAAAGTAACTATTAATCGTTTCTCGCTACAGGACTGCTACCTAAGGCAGACGACCTATTTGCGACGCTGGCAGGAGGCAAGACATTCACCAAGCTCGACCTGACTTCGGCCTACATGACGCAGGAACTGGAGGAGTCTTCGAAGGGCCTCACCTGCATCATCACGCACAAGGGACTGTTCATCTACAACAGATGCCCGTTTGGAATTCGGTCGGCTGCAGCGATCTTCCAGAGAAACATGGAGAGCCTAATCAAGTCGGTACCATGCACAGTGGTTTTTCAGGTCGACATATTGGTCACGGGTCGGGACACCGTCGAGCACCTACAAAACCTGGAGGAGGTCCTCCAGCGACTGGATCGCATAGGGCTGCGGCTGAAGAGGTCGAAATGCATCTTCATGGCAACAGAAGTGGAGTTTTTGGGGAGAAAGATTGCGGCGGATGGCATTCGGCCCACAGACGCCAAGACAGAGGCTATCAGGAACGTGCCCAGGCCACAGAACGTCACGGAGCTGCGGTCATTCCTGGGACTCCTCAACTATTTTGGTAACTTCCTACCAGGGTTAAGCACCCTCTTAGAGCCCCTACATGCGTTATTGTGGAGTGAGAACTGGGTATGGGGAAAAAAAACAAGTAATTGCTTTTGAGAAAGCCAGAAACATTTTATGCTCCAACAAGCTGCTTGTATTGTATAACCCATGTAAAAGACTTCTGCTAGCATATGATGCATCGTCGTACGGAGCCGGGTGTGTATTACAACAAGCTAACGTTACGGGGAAGTTGCAACCTGTCGCCTATGCCTCTAGGAGCTTGTCTAAGGCCGATAGGTCCTACAGCATGATTGAGAAAGAGGCATTAGCGTGTGTGTTCAGGGTAAAGAAAATGCATCAGTACCTGTTTGGCCTCAAATTTGAGCTAGAAGCCCCTCATATCCCTGTTCGCTGAAAACAAGAGGATAAATAATAATGCCTCAACCCGCATACAAAGGTAGGCACTAGCGCTATCAGCGTATAACTATACCATCCGCCTTAGACAGCCTTTAATAAGCCAGAAACCTATTATGTTCTAACAAATTACTTGTATTGTATGATCCGTGTAAATGTTTAGTACTAGCTTGTGATGCGTCTTCGTGTTACAGCAAGCCAATGTGTCAGGCAAACTGCAACCGGTTGCTTATGTGTCCAAAAGTTTATCTAAGGCTGAAAGAGCCTACAGTGTGGTTGAGAAATAAGCAATAGCATGCATTTACGGGGTTAAGAAAATGCACCAATACCTATTTGGACTCAGGTTCGAGCTCGAAACCGACCACAAACCGTTTATTTCGCTGTTCTCAAAAAGCAAAGTGTTAATACCAACGCTTTGTCCCACATCCAAAGGTGGGCACTAACATTATCTGCGTATGACTATGTAATCTGCCACAGACCAGGCACTGAAACTATTGTGTTCCGAAAACAGATGAGGCTGCACACAGGGAGGTTAAAGTAACAGTGACCTCAATCTTTATTAAGACACTCCAGAGTGAGGAACGGGCCTTAGGGGCCAGCTTATATACAGTGCTCCCAAGGGATGCTGGGATCCCTTGGGACTTCAGGGGATGCGCTCCCTGGTGGCGGAACATGGGAGTGCATGCTTTACAGGTACACAACATCACTCCTCCTCAAAGTCAAAGTGAAAACTATTTACAAGGTGAGGCGGTTGGGAGCCTTTCTTTCCCTGGTGGACCGCCTCGGTACAAATGTCTGTTCTGATGTGTTGTCTGTGCCCTCGCTGGGCTGGCGTGTTGTTGGCCCTGCCGGGCTGCTGGGTGAGCCTGGCCTTGCTGGGCTGTTGGGCGTGATGGGTTCAATTTCCTGGTCCGGGGTGGTATCGTGTGTTGTGGGCTCGAAAAAGGTGGTGTCTGCTGTGGGTTGTTCAGGGCAGTCTGTGAACCGCAGCCTCGTTTGGTCCAGGTGCTTTCTGCAAATTTGTCCATTGTCTAGTTTGACTACAAACACCCTACTCCCTTCTTTAGCTATCCACTTGGGACCATAGTTTAGCACATACACAGGGTCATTCAGATCAATTTCCCTTGACACAGTGGCGCAACCATCGTTTACATTTTGTTGCTGCCGCCTGCTCTCTACCTGATCATGCAGGTTGGGGTGAACCAGCGAGAGTCTGGTTTTAAGTGTCATTTTCATGAGTAGCTCAGCCGGGGGCACCCCTGTTCTGATGTGTTGTCTGTGCCCTCGCTGGGCTGGCGTGTTGTTGGCCCTGCTGGGCTGCTGGGTGAGCCTGGCCTTGCTGGGCTGTTGGGCGTGATGGGTTCAATTTCCTGGTCCGGGGTGGTATCGTGTGTTGTGGGCACTGAGAACTGTGCGGATGCTCTCATTCGGCTACCATTGCCCACCACCGGGGTGGAAATGGCGCAGCCTGCAAACTTGTTGATGGTGGCGCAGCCCGCAGACTTGTTGATGGTCATGGAAGCGTTTGAAAATGATAAATCACCTGTCACGGCCCGCCACATTAGGACTTGGACCAGCCAAGATCCTCTGCTGTCCCTAGTAAAAAACTGTGTACTGCATGGGAGCTGGGCCAGCATCCCCGTTGAAATGCAAGAGCTAATCAAGCCATTCCAGCAGCGAAAGGACAAGCGGTCCATTCAGACAGACTGCCTGTTGTGGGGTAATCGCGTAGTGCTACCAAAAAAGGGCAGGGAGACGTTCATCTCGGATCTCCACAACACACACCCGGGTATAGTAATGATGAAAGCGATAGCCAGATCCCACATGTGGTGGCCCGGTATCGACTCTGACTTAGATTCCTGTGTATGGCAATGCAGCGAGTGCGCTCAGTTGAGCAACGCGCCCAGAGAGGCACCACTAAGTTTGTGGTCCTGGCCCTCCAGACCAGGGTCGAGGATCCATGTCGACTATGCGGGCCCGTTTCTCGGTAAAATGTTCCTGGTGGTGGTGGATGCTTTTTCCAAATGGATTGAATGTGAAATAATATCGGGAAGCACCGCCACCGCCACCATTGAAAGCCTGAGGGCCATGTTTGCCACCCATGGCCTGCCTGGCATACTGGTCAGTGACAACGGGCCATGTTTTACCAGTGCCGAATTTAAAGAATTCAAGACGCGCAATGGGATCAAACATGTCACCTCGGCCCCGTTTAAACCAGGCTCCAATGGGCAGGCAGAGTGGGCAGTACAGAGCCTTCAATCAAACAGAGCCTTAAATGACTCACTCCAAACCCGCCTGTCCCGAGTACTGTTCAGCTACCGCACGAGACCCCACTCGCTCACAGGGGTGCCCCCGGCTGAGCTACTCATGAAAATGACACTTAAAACCAGACTCTCGCTGGTTCACCCCAACCTGCATGATCAGGTAGAGAGCAGGCGGCAGCAACAAAATGTAAACGATGGTCGCGCCACTGTGTCAAGGGAAATTGATCTGAATGACCCTGTGTATGTGCTAAACTATGGTCCCAAGTGGATAGCTAAAGAAGGGAGTAGGGTGTTTGTAGTCAAACTAGACAATGGACAAATTTGCAGAAAGCACCTGGACCAAACGAGGCTGCGGTTCACAGACTGCCCTGAACAACCCACAGCAGACACCACCTTTTTCGAGCCCACAACACACGATACCACCCCGGACCAGGAAATTGAACCCATCACGCCCAACAGCCCAGCAAGGCCAGGCTCACCCAGCAGCCCGGCAGGGCCAACAACACGCCAGCCCAGCGAGGGCACAGACAACACATCAGAACAGACATTTGTACCGAGGCGGTCCACCAGGGAAAGAAAGGCTCCCAACCGCCTCACCTTGTAAATAGTTTTCACTTTGACTTTGAGGAGGAGTGATGTTGTGTACCTGTAAAGCATGCACTCCCATGTTCCGCCACCAGGGAACGCATCCCCTGAAGTCCCAAGGGATCCCAGCATCCCTTGGGAGCACTGTATATAAGCTGGCCCCTAAGGCCCGTTCCTCACTCTGGAGTGTCTTAATAAAGATTGAGGTCACTGTTACTTTAACCTCCCTGTGTGCAGCCTCATCTGTTTTCGGAACACAATAGTTTCAGTGCCTGGTCTGTGGCAGATTACATAGTCATACGCAGATAATGTTAGTGCCCACCTTTGGATGTGGGACAAAGCGTTGGTATTAACACTTTGCTTTTTGAGAACAGCGAAATAAACGGTTTGTGGTCGGTTTCGAGCTCGAACCTGAGTCCAAATAGGTATTGGTGCATTTTCTTAACCCCGTAAATGCATGCTATTGCTTATTTCTCAACCACACTGTAGGCTCTTTCAGCCTTAGATAAACTTTTGGACACATAAGCAACCGGTTGCAGTTTGCCTGACACATTGGCTTGCTGTAACACGAAGACGCATCACAAGCTAGTACTAAACATTTACACGGATCATACAATACAAGTAATTTGTTAGAACATAATAGGTTTCTGGCTTATTAAAGGCTGTCTCTTGAGATTTACCCCAAACCCAGTCGTCACCCTTGCGTAGCAATAAATGCAAGGGTTCCAGCAAAGTGCTCAACCTCGGTAGAAAGTTACCAAAATAGTTGAGGAGTCCCAGGAACGAACGCAGCTCCGTCACATTCTGTGGTCTGGCTGCATTCTTGATAGCCTCCATCTTGGAGTCCGTGGGCCTGATGCTGTCTGCCGCAATCTTTCTCCCCAAAAATTCGACATCTGGCGCCAGGAAACACACTTGGAGCATTTCAGCCTGAGTCCCACTCTGTCCAGTCGCTTTAGAACCTCTTCCAGGTAGTGCAAGTGTTCGGTGGTATTGTGACCAGTGATCAGGATGTCGTCTTGAAACACCACGGTGCGCGGAACCGATTTCAGCAGTCTCTCCATGTTCCTCTGGAAGATGGCTGCAGCCAAGCAAATCCCAAAAGGACACCTGTGGTCTATGAACAGTCCTTTGTGCGTGTTGATGCACGTCAATTTTTTCGAAGGTTCAGCCAGCTCCTGTATCATGTAAGCAGAGGTTAGATCCAGCTTGGTGAACGACTTCCCCCCGCTTTGGGTAGTGGGTACTGGTCCTGTAACGAGACTACCTTGTAGTCCCTGCAGATTCTGACCATCCCATCGCTTTTCAACACCGGAACAATTGGACTGGCCCACTCGTTGAACTCGACTGGCGATATGATTCCCTCTCAGTGAAGTCTGTCCAGCTCGATCTCGACTTTCTCTCGCTTGGACCTTGTGATGAACGGGCCATGCACCAAGGATTAGATGGATCTGCACTTTGGAGCCTGTGAAGTTGCCGATGCCTGGCTCAAATAACGATGGGAATTTGTTTAGCACTTGGGCGCACGAGACATCATCCACCGAAGACAGTGCTTGATGTCGTCCCAGTTCCATCGGATCTTTCCTAACCAGCTTCTGCCGAACAGCATTGGGCCATCGCCTGGTACAATCCATAGTGATAAGTCATGCGCCGTTCCGTTGTACGACACCTTCACTGCCGCACTGTCAATGACTGGTATGAACCCTTTGGTGTAAGTGCACAGCTTGGTGTGAATCGGGCTTAGTTTTGGCCTTTGTGTCTTGTTGCCCCACAGTTTCTCAAAAGCCTTCTGGCTCATAATTTAATGACTCGCCCCCGTGTCCAATTCCATGGAAACTGTAATGCCATTTAATTTGACTTTCAACATTATCAGAGGGCTTTTGGTGGTGAAGGTGTGTACCTCATACACTTCCTCTTCAACCTCGGGTTGAGTTGCCTCTCTTACTTGTTCAGCGTGATCCGCGCCGGATCGGTCATCTTCTACCGACTCTGCCACGTGGTGAGTCGTAGTATGTTTGTATATTCGCTAGAGATGCCCCATTGTTCCACAGCCCTTGCACACGTAGTGCTTGAATCGACATTGATGAGCCCGATGATCCCACAGCGCCAAAATAGTGTTATTGGATTCACATTGACGCCCCACAGCGGACTCTGAGTCATCCTAGGTCTGACCTCTGCAGGCGTGTAGGCCCTGCCATGTACAGTTCTGCCTGCTGAAGGCATTATTTTGTGCACAGTACATGCCAGTGAGCTTCGATGCTGCAAAGATATCTGTTTAGTGTTATCATTCGTGGACTTGAAAGCCTGGGATATCATGTTGGCCTTGCTCAGATCTAGGGGTTCGGCAGGGAGCAGTTTGCGATGAATGACCTCATGGCCGATTCCAAGCACGAAAAAGTCCCACAATGTTTCCCCCAAATTTCCAGCAAATACGCACGGTCCCGCAAGGCATCTTAGGTCAGCGACATAGCTCACCACGTTCTGGCCCTCGGAGCGATGGTGCATGTAAAAGTGATACCTGGCCATTAAGATGCTCTCCTTCGGCTTGAGGTGTTCCCAAACCAGTGTGCACAACTCTGCATATGTCTTCTCCATTGGTTTCGTCGGTGCTGGCAGATTTTTGATGAGGCCATATATCGTGGACCCACAAACGGAGAGGAGAATCGCCCTGCGCTTGACCGCAGTCTCTTCTGTATCTAGCTCGTTGGTCACGAAGTACTGGTCAAAAAGCTCAATGAAGGCTTCCCAATCATCACCCTCAACAAATCTCTCAAGAATACCAGTGGCAGCCATAACCGCATGAAAGTTCATGATCTGTTACTCGTCACCAATTGTTATGTTCAGAATAACTCCACAAGACTGTATACTGTAAGCTCAAACTTTTGTGACCTTGGTCTCTTTAATGTAACTCCAGAGTGAGGAAGCAACATATAGACTGCCTTTTATACCTGCTTGCCCAGGGTGTGCAGATGACCCTTGGGTCTCCAACAGGTGCACGCCCTGGTGGCAAGTCTTACACACTAGTAAAGTTTATATACATAACAATGATGATCATAGGAAAGGAGTGTCCACAATTTTCAGAAGCTCAGTCTCGAGGCATGTGCGACAAAATGGAGAACTTAAACAAAATAATTAGGAGACGTAAACATGTCTTTAATCTTTTTGAGCAAATTGTTTTCAGAATGTTAACAACTGTTGTACATTAAAAAAATTGGCTGATACTTCTGCACTAATTACCTTCATATTACAATTTTGCCATGTAAGAAACATAAAAGGGAGTTCAGGCAGCTGAATTATCAAATGGAATCTGAAAACATTTCTATCTTTTCCTCCCCTTTCTTTAAGTTCCTCAACCAAGATATCAGGCAGACAACCAGCTCCCAGGTCTCTGCTTGTACACAGTTCCAATGAAGCTCAACGTAAGCTCGAGGAACAGCACCTCATCTTTGTATTAGGCACTTTACAGCCTTACGGACTCAACATCAAGTTCAACAATTTCAGACCATAACCTCTACCCCTATTTTTTGGGCTGGCAGCTGTTGCTTATGATTCTGATATTTGAATTTACACCTCCTTGAGACCCATCTTTTGTTTATTTACTATCTCCTTTTTATTTAATATATAAGCAAAATACCGCAGATGCTGGAACCTGAAATAAAAACAGAGAATGCTGGAAATCTCAGCGGATCTGACAGCATCTGTGGAGAGAAAAACAGAGTTAATGTTTCAGGTTGATGACTCTTCGTCAGAACTCTCCTTTTGCCTTGCACCATCATCCCTTTTGTCATTTAATCACTCCTGCCTTCCACCCTATCACAGACCTTCCCTTTTGATCATTCCTCCCCTAGCCCCTTTCCCTGCCTCTGTTCTTGCTTAAAACCTCTCGAATTTTTCCCAGTTCTGACGAAGGGTCACAGACCTGAAACGTTAACTCTCTTTCTCTCTCCACAGATGCTGCCTGACCTGCTGAGTATTTCCAGCATTTTATGTTTTTACCTCTGCTTATACTAACATGCAACTGGACGGAGGTGCAGGGCAGTGGTGTGAGATAGCTCAATCTCCTACTTCCATAGAAACATAGAAAATAGGTGCAGGAGTAGGCCATTCGGCCCTTCGAGCCTGCACCACCATTCAATAAGATCATGGCTGATCATTCACCTCAGTACCCCTTTCCTGCTTTCTCTCTGTACCACTTGATCCCTTTAGCCATAAGGGCCATATCTAACTCCCTCTTGAATATATCCAATGAACTGGCATCAACAACTCTCTGCGGCAGGGAATTCCATAGGTTAACAACTCTCTGAGTGAAGAAGTTTCTCCTCATCTCAGTCGTAAATGGCTTACCCCTTATCCTTAGATATGTCCCCTGGTTCTGTACTTCCCCAACATCGGGAACGTTCTTCCAACATCTAACCTGTCCAGTCCCATCAGAATTTTATATGTTTCTATGAGATCCCCTCTCATCCTTCTAAACTGCAGTGAATAAAGGCCCAGTTGATCCAGTCTCTCCTCATATGACAGTCCAGCCATCCCTGGAATTAGTCTGGTCAACCTTCGCTGCACTCCCTCAATAGCAAGAACATCCTTCCTCAGATTAGGAGACCAAAATTGAACACAATATTCCAGGTGAGGCCTCACCAAGGCCCTGTACAACTGCAGTAAGACCTCCCTGCTCCTGTACTCAAATCCCCTCGCTATGAATGCCAATGTACCATTTGACTTCTTCGTCGCCTGCTGTACCTTCATGCCAACTTTCAATGACTGATGTACCATGACACCCAGGTCTCGTTGTACCTCCCCTTTTCATAATCTGACGCCATTCAGATAATATTCTGCCTTCGTGTTTTTGTCACCAAAGAGGATAACCTCACATTTATCCACATTCTAGTCAGCTCAGAAGTTCTAATAATGTAACTGTGCTACTGCTTAACATCACAGCAACTATTGCACAAATGTGATTTGCTACTTGGTCATCTTCAAACTGGATAATGTAATTTCCTATTACGATACTGGGCCCCAAAACCTTCAGATACTCTTCCAAATCTTCAGATCAGACGGTGCTGCAGTGAAATAAAACTTCCATTGCTTGTACAAGTGTGTTTAGATTGTCTGTATGACACATATTCAAGCACTACCTTCTCTTAAGAACAGAGATTTTTTTTTTGGCAAAAGGTTATGAAAAAATGATAAATTTTGTTGCTTTTATTCACTGATTCGGTGTTTATTTAAGTTGGCGAAGCCTGCAACACTTTATAGCGCAGTAAATGATCTGTTTTTCCACTTTTGGCAATTAGAATAATTTTGGGCTACTATTGTTCAATTTGACACTTTTGAAACATTGGTTACATATGCAACACAGAATATTCACAATTTACTAAATTGTAGCCAAAAATTACTGAGATTAAAAAGCAGCATATTTAGAAAACATCTTCAAGCTCATCAAGATTTTTTTCAACTAAGCCATTTATAGCTATTGTTTTCATGATGTTTTTCAAATACATTCCCATTTGAACTTTTTGTTTGGGAAAGACGGTTTTAAGGACTGATTGGTGAAACAGATTAAGTACAAACCTTTCACCTCTGTGAACTGAATGTAATTGTGTCCCGACTCATAGGAGGTGCTTCTTTCTTGAAGAGTTTGATCTGAAATGAGTGGAGGGGGAGAGCGAGCGCTCTGCCAAAGCTTCAGCTCATGCTTTGGCTAAGTATAGAAGCTTTAGTCTGGATTGGGCTGTACTAAATGTTTTGCACCTTGACAAACTTGAACAAAATTTATATCTATATATATATATATATATATTCACTAAGAATTTACCAGTGGACCAATCACAAAAGCAATCGTAGAATCACAGAAACTTACAGCACAGAAAGAGGCCATTCATTCCCTCGTGCCTGTGCTAGCTCTGTGAAAGAGCAGTTGTGCTCAGTCCCACACCCCGCTTTTTGTCTGTAACCCTGCAAGTTTCTCATCCTCGGGTACATGTCCAACTCACTTTTAAAATTATTTATGGAATCAGCTTCCACCACCATTTCAGGTACATCCCTGCCTGGAGTAAAAATAAAACGGGGAAGGTGGCTCAACAGTGGTTATCAAGGGAAATTAGGGATAGTGTTAAATCCAAGGAAGAGGCATATAAATTGGCTAGAAAAAGCAGCAAACCTGAGGACTGGGAGAAATTTAGAATTCAACAGAGGACGACAAAGGGTTTAATTAGGAGGGGGAAAATAGGGTATGAGAGTAAGCTTGCTGGGAACATAAAAACTGACTACAAAAGCTTCTATAGGTACGCGAAGAGAAAACGATTAGCGAAGACAAATGAAGGTCCCTTGCAGTCAAAATCAGGTGAAGTTATAATGAGGAACAAAGAAATGGCAGACTGATTGAACAAATACTTTGGTTCTGTCTTCACTGAGGAATGCACAAATAACCTTCCGGAAATACTTGGGGACCGAGGGTCTAGCGAGAAGGAGGAACTGAAGGAAATCCTTATTAGTCTGGAAATTGTGTTAGGAAAATTGATGGGATTGAAGGCCGATAAATCCCCAGGGTTTGATAGTCTGCTTCCCAGAGTACTTAAAGAAGTGGCCCTAGAAATAGTAGATGCATTGGTGGTCATTTTCCAACATTCAATAGACTCTGGATCAGTTCCTATGGATTGGAGGGTAGCTAATGTAACCCCACTTTTTAAAAAAGGAGAGAGAGAGAAAACAGGGAATTATAGACCGGTTAGCCTGACATCGGCAGTGGGGAAAATGTTGGAATCAGTTATTAAAGACATAATAGCAGCGCATTTGGAAAGCAGTGACAGCATCGGTCCAAGTCAGCATGGATTTATGAAAGGGAAATCATGCTTGACAAATCTTCGAGCATTTTTTAAGCATATAACTAGTAGAGTGGACAAGGGAGAACCAGTGGATGTGGTGTATTTGGACTTTCAAAAGGCTTTTGACAAGGTCCCACACAAGAGATTAGTGTGCAAAATTAAAGCACATGGTATTGGGGGTAATGTATTGATGTGGATAGAGAACTGGTTGGCAGACAGGAAGCAAAGAGTAGGAATAAACGGGTCCTTTTCAGAATGGCAGGCAGTGACTAGTGGGGTACAGCAAGGTTCAGTGCTGGGACCCCAGCTATTTACAATATACATTAATGATTTGGATGAAGGAATTGAATGTAATATCTCCAAGTTTGCAGATGACACTAAGCTGGGTGGCAGTGTGAGCTGTGAGGAGGATGCTAAGAGGCTGCAGGGTGACTTGGACAGGTTAGGTGAGTGGGAAAATGCATGGCAGATGCAGTATAATGTGGATAAATGTGAGGTTATCCACTTTGGTGGCAAAAACACAAAGGCCAAATATTATCTGAATGGTGACAGCTTAGGAAAAGGGGAGGTGCAATGAGACCTGGGTGTCACGATACATCAGTCATTGAAAGTTGGCATGCAGGTACAGCAGGCGGTGAAGAAGGCAAATGGCATATTGGCCTTCATAGCGAGAGGATTTGAGTGTAGGAGCAGGGAGGTCTTACTGCAGTTGTACCGGGCCTTGATGAGGCCACACCTTGAATATTGTGTACAGTTTTGGTCTCCTAATCTGAGGAAGGACATTCTTGCTATTGAGGGAGTGCAATGAAGGTTCACCAGACTGATTCCCGGGATGGCAAGACTGACATATGAAGAAAGATTGGATTGACTGGGCCTTTATTCACTGGAGTTTAGAAGGATGAGAGGGGATCTCATAGAAACATATAAAATTCTGATGGGATTGGACAGTTTAGATGCAGGAAGAATGTTCCCGTTGTTGGGGAAGTCCAGAACCAGGGGTCACAGTCTAAGGATAAGGGGTAAGCCATTTAGGACCGAGATGAGGAGAAACTTCTTCACTCAGAGAATTGTGAACCTGTGGAATTCTCTACCACAGAAAGCTGTTGAGGCCAGTTCGTTAGATATATTCAAAAGGGAGCTAGATGTGGCCCTTTCGGCTAAAGGGATCAAAGAGTATGGAGAGAAAGCAGGAATGGGGTACTGAAGTTGCATGATCAACCATGATCATATTGAATGGTGGTGCAGGCTCGAAGGGCCGAATGGCCTACTCCTGCACCTATTTTCTATGTTTAGAGCAATCCAGATCCCGACAACTCGGAGCGAAAGGATTTCTTCTCATCTCCCCTCTAGATCTTTTGCCAATGATTTTAAATCTATGATCTCTGGTTATTGACCGACTCACCTAAGGGAACCACCTTTCTCTATCTATCAAAACTCATCATCTTGAAAATCTCTATTAAGTCGCCTCTTAACATTCTCTGTTCCAAGGAGAACAGTCCGAACTTTTCCAATTTCTCCTCATAACTGAAGGCCCTCATTCCTGGCAACATCCTGGTAAACTGCCTCTGTACCCTTTCTATGGGCATAACATCTTTCCAGAAGTGTGGTGACCAGAATTGTCCACAAAACTCCAGCTGAGGCCGAACCAGTAATTTATAAAGTTTGAACGTATTGGGCTGGATTTTAGGCTTTTCTGTTTTCAGGGAGAAAACGGAGGCGGGGCGGGAAAGTTACCGGTCGGGAATAGGTTGCGCTTTTTGTAAGGAATTTTCGTCACTTGAGCCCTGCGCCAGTGCGAAGGGAGGCGTTGTACAACTTTCGAGGCGCAAAAATGGGAAACCCGCGAACTAAAGTACCGGGCCGTGTGCGCTCCGAGAGAGTGGGCCGGGGGGGGGGGGGGGAACCTTAAAAAAAAAACAGAAAAACATTCCCAAAACATTTCCCATGCCATTACAACACAAATGGCTAAAAAATTAAAAGAACAAACACTCGCACTTTACTTTCATCACTGCCGTCACTATGGCTGAACCGCTCTGGTTTCCCAGGCAGTCATTGCGAGGCGTGATTCCAGGAGTACGGGTTGGGTTCAAGTCAAAACTCGGACGATGTCACAACTTGAGGTGTTGCACACCCGGCGCTGCTCTTCCCGGCGGTGCTGTTAAAAGCCGTCGCAAAACCCGGCCCGAAGCTTGCGACAGGACGCAGGAGACCTCGCCGCCCCATTTCACACTGCTCTGGGGCGAGACCCGGAGCGCAAAGGACCGGAAAATCTAGTCCGATCTCTTTGCTTTTATATTCTATGCCTCTATTTATAAATCCAAGTAACCCATAAGCTTTTTTAACCACCTTGTCAACTTGCCCTGCCACCTTTAAGGATATTTATATGGACTCCAAGGTCTCTGCTCACCGACACTTTTCAATACCGTGCCATTTATAGTACACTGTCCTTCCACATTAGTCCTCCCAAAGTGCATCACCTCACACTTCTCGGCATTGAACTCTGTCTACCATGCTTCTGCCTATTTCAGCATTCTATCTTTGTCATCCTGAAGCCTATAACTATCCTCATCACTATCTACTACCGTGCCAAGTTTCGTATCATCTGCAAACTTCATAATGCTGCTCCCTACGTCAGAGTCTAGGTCATTTATAAAAACTGAAAAGAGTAATGGACCCAAAGCTGACCCTTGGCAAACCACCTCCCAGTCTGATAAACATCTATCCACCATCAACCTCTGCTTCCTGTCACTGAGCCAACTCCGTATCCATACCCACACTTTCGCCTCAACTCTGTCGGCTTCCACCTTAACAGGCCTCCTTTGTGGCACTTTGTCGAATGCCTTCCGAAAGTCCATATATACTTCTACTGCACTTAAAACAAGTATTTATATAGGGCCTTAATGTAGTAAAACGTACCATGGCTCTTCATGGGAGAATTATAAAACAAAATTTGACACAAAGCCACATAAGGAGCTATTAGGGCAGATGATCAAAAGAGGTAGGTTTTAAGGAGTGTCTTAAAGGAGGAAAGAGAGATAAAGAGGCGGAGAGGTATAGGGAGGAAATTCCAGAGCTTGGGGCCTTGGCAGCTAAAGGCACGGCCACCAATGGTAGATGAATTAAAATCGAGGATGGTAAAGAGGTCAGATTTAGAGGAGCACAGATATCTCGAGGATTTTGGGGCTGGAGGAGATTACAGTAACAGATGCAAAGTACTCATTTAATACCTTAGCCATGTCCTCTGCATCTACATGAAGATTTCTCTTTGGGTCCTTAACAGGCCCAACATTTTCACGATCTAATCTCTTACACTTTGTATATTTATAAAATGTTTTGGGGTTCAATTTAATGTTGCCTGCTAATCTTTTCTTGTAACCTCTCTTTGACTCCTGTATTAATTTTTTCAATTCCCTCCTGTGCTTACCATAATCTTCCTGGTTATTAACTGAATCTTGCTGACATTTGTTAAAAGCCTCCTTTTTCTGTTTTATTTTAAATTTTATTTCCTTGGTCATCGAGGGGATATTGGCTTTGGATGCTCGACCCTTTCCCATCAAAGGAATATGCCAAGCTTGTACCTGAACTATCTCTTCCACTAATCTTCCACATTGCTCCGTTACAGTTGCACCCTGCAGTCGCCTTTTCCAATCTACCTGTGCTGGGTCCCTTCGTAATTGTGTTGGGGAAATTGATGGGATTGAAGACCGATAAATCCCCAGGGCCTGATGGTCTGCATCCCAGTGTACTTAAGGAGGTGGCCTTGGAAATAGCGGATGCATTGACAGTCATTTTCCAACATTCCATAGACTCTGGATCAGTTCCTATCGAGTGGAGGGTAGCCAATGTAACCCCACTTTTTAAAAAAGGAGGGCGAGAGAAAACAGGGAATTATAGACCGGTCAGCCTGACATCGGTAGTGGGTAAAATGATGGAATCAAATATTAAGGATGTCATAGCAGCGCATTTGGAAAGAGGTGACATGATAGGTCCAAGTCAGCATGGATCTGTGAAAGGGAGATCATGCTTGACAAATTTTCTGGAATTTTTTGAGGATGTTTCCAGTAGAGTGGACAAGAGAGAACCAGTTGATGTGGTGTATTTGGACTTTCAGAAGGCTTTCGACAAGGTCCCACACAAGAGATTAATGTGCAAAGTTAAAGCACATAGGATTGGGGATAGTGTGCTGACATGGATTGAGAACTGGTTGTCAGACAGGAAGCAAAGAGTAAGAGTAAATGGGTACTTTTCAGAATGGCAGGCAGTCACTCGTGGGGTACCGCAAGGTTCTGTGCTGGGGCCCCAGCTGTTTACATTGTTCATTAATGATTTAGACGAGGGAATTAAATGTAGTATCTCCAAATTTGCAGATGACACTAAGTTGGGTGGCAGTGTGAGCTGTGAGGAGGATGCTATGAGGCTGCAGAGTGACTTAGATAGGTTAGGTGAGTGGGCAAATGCATGGCAGATGAAGTATAATGTGGATAAATGTGAGGTTATCCACTTTGGTGGAAAAAACAGAGAGACAGACTATTATCTGAATGGTGACAGATTAGGAAAAGGGGAGGTGCAATGAGACCTGGGCGTCATGGTACATCAGTCATTGAAGGTTGGCATGCAGGTACAGCAGGCGCTTAAGAAAGCAAATGGCATGTTTGCCTTCATAGCGAGGGGATTTGAGTACAGGGGCAAGGAGGTGTTACTACAGTTGTACAGGGCCTTGGTGAGGCCACAAGTGGAGTATTGTGTACAGTTTTGGTCTCCTAACTTGAGGAAGGACATTCTTGCTATTGAGGGAGTGCAGCAAAGGTTCACCAGACTGATTCCCGGGATGGCGGGACTGACATATCAAGAAAGATTGGATCAACTGGGCTTGTATTACTGGAGTTCAGAAGAATGAGAGGGGATCTCATAGAAACGTTTAAAATTATGACGGGTTTAGACAGGTTAGATGCAGGAAGAATGTTCCCAATGTTGGGGAAGTCCAGAACCAGGGGTCACAATCTAAGGATAAGGGGTAAGCCATTTAGGACCGAGATGAGGAGAAACTTCTTCGCCCAGAGAGTGGTGAAGCTTTGGAATTCTCTACCACAGAAAATTGTTGAGGCCAATTCACTAAATATATTCAAAAAGGAGTTAGATGTAATCCTTACTACTAGGGGGATCAAGGGGTATGGCGAGAAAGCAGGAATGGGGTACTGAAGTTTCATGTTTAGCCATGAACTCATTGAATGGCGGTGCAGGCTAGAAGGGCCGAATGGCCTACTCCTGCATCTATTTTCTATGTTTCTATATTTTTATGTTTCTATGTAAATCACTGAAATTAGCTCTTCCCCAGTGGAGCATTTTTACCTTTGATATTTTCTGGTTTCTTTCCATAATTACTCTAAACCGAATTATGTTGTGCTCATTGTTACCTGGATGATCTCCTGCAGCAACACACTCCACATGCCCTACTTCATTTCCCAGAGCCAGATCCAACTCGACTTCCTTCCTTGTTGGACTGGAGACATATTGATCGAGAAAGTTCTCCTGTACACATACCAGAAATTCCTCAGCTACCCTACCCTCAGGGCTATATTTGTCCTACTCTATATTTGATTAATTAAAATCTCCAAATATTACTAATCTATTTTTGTTACATGCGGTTGAAATTTGCCTGCAAATTTGCTCAGCCATCTCCTTCTCACTGGTTGGAGCTTTATTAAAAAAACTCTCAGTAATGTAACAGCTTCCACTCTGTCCCTTAAGTCAAGCCAAATAAATTCAGTCCGAGAACCATCCAGTACATTCTTTCTATTTAGAACTGTAACCTCATCCTGAATCAATACAGCCACACTACTCTTTTTACCTTCGCTATCATTCTTGAATACTTGGTAACCAGGAATATTAAGAACCCATTGTTTGAGCCATGTCTGTTCATATATGTGGACTTGTATTTACTCTGTACAGCCACCAGAGGGCTCATTTCCCAGAGTCCCAAGGGATCCCATAATCCCTTGGGAGCACAGGTATTTAAGAAGGCTTCACAGGTTGGAGAGGCACTCTAGAGACCTGCAATAAAAGACTAAGTTCACACTTTACTTTGAGCTCACAGTGTTCAGTCTGATTCTTTCAACATACACAACAACTGGCGACGAGATACACATAGCGAACCCAAAGATGCAGAGAACAGTGAGCATCCTGGAGAAATTTTCGGAGGGAGATGATTGGGAAACTTTTGTGGAGCGACTGGACCAATACTTCATGGCCAATGAGCAAGATAGGGAAGAGAGCGCTGCCAAATGTAGAGCGATCCTCCTCACCGTCTGTGGGGCACCAACGTATGGCCTCATGAAGAACCTGCTCACTCCAGCGAAACCCACGGAGAAATCGTACGACGATTTGTGCACACTAATCCGAGAGCATTTGAACCCAAAGGAAAGCGTTCTGATGGCGAGGTACCGGTTCTACACCTACAAAAGGTCTGAAGGCCAGGAAGGGGTGAGTTATGTCGCCGAGCTGAGACGCCTTGCAGGACATTGTGAATTTGAAGGATATTTGGAGCACGTGCTCAGAGACTTTTTTGTACTTGGCATTGGCCACGAAACCATACTTCACAAGCTTTTGATTATAGAAACCCCAACCTTGAGTAAGGCCATAGCGATAGCCCAGGCGTTCATTGCCACCAGTGACAATACAAAGCAAATCTCTCAGCACACAAGTGCTGTTACAAGTACTGTGAACAAAGTGATGTTGTTTTCGAATCGTAACGTACAGGGCAGGTCACATATACCTGAAGCTACAAGTCCGCAGATGTCTCAGAGTCCATCATCAAGGGTGATGAATGCAAGGCCATTAAAACCTTGCTGGCACTGCGGGGGTGATCATCGTTTCCATTCATGCCGATTCAAAGGATACGTGTGCAAGGGCTACGGAACAATGGGACACCTCCAATGATTGTGCAGGTGAGCTGCTAAGCCTGTTTAACCTGCAAACCACCACGTTGCAGAGGAGGACAGATCCATGGAGGATCATTACAAACCAGAGCCTCAGACAGAGGAGGCAAAGGTACATGGGGTGCACATATTCACCATTAATTGTCCCCCGATAATGCTGAATTTTGAACGAAATGGACTCCCGGTGTCAATGGAGCTGGACACGGGAGCGAGCCAGTCCATCATGGGCAAAAAGACCTTTGAAAGGTTGTGGTGCAACAAGGCCTCAAGACCAGTCTTTACTCCAGTTCACATGAAACTAAGAACTTACACGAAAGAACTGATTCCTGTAATCAGCAATGCTACCGTAAAGGTTTCCTACGATGGAGCGGTGCACAAGCTACCACTCTGGGTGGTACCGGGCGATGGTCCCACGCTGCTCTGCAGGAGCTGGCTGGGAAAGATACGCTGGAACTGGGACAATGTCCAAGCGCTATCGCCCGCTGACGACACTTCGTGTGCCCAGGTCTTAAACAAATTTCCTTCGCTGATCGAACCAGGCACCGGGAAATTCCAAGCAGCAAAAGTGCAGATTCCGGGGGCGCGACCCATCCATCTCAAGGCGAGAGCAGTACCGTACATGATGAGAGAAAGGGTAGAGATCAAGCTAGACCAGCTGCAACAAGAGGGCATCATTTCACTGATCGAGTTCAGCCAGTGGGCCAGTCCTATTGTCCCAGACCTCAAGGGAGCCTGCACCGTCAGAATCTGTGGCGACTACAAAGTAACTATCAATCGTTTCTCCCTGCAGGACCAATACCCACTACCAAAAGCCGACGACCTCTTTGCAACGCTGACAGGAGGAAAGACGTTCACGAAGCTGGATCTGACTTCAGCCTACATGAAGCAGGAACTGGAGGAATCATCGAAGGCAAAAGGGGGCGAATGGGTTTGGGGCAAAAGCCAAGAAAATGCCTTTGTAAAAGAGATAAAATTGTTATGCTCAAACAAATTGCTTGTGTTGTATGATCCATGTCAGCATTTGGTATTAGCATGTGATGCGTCATGTGGCTTTGTGCATCAACACGCACAAAGGTCTTTTTGTTTATAACAGATGCCCATTTGGAATCTGATCAGCGGCGGCGATATTCCAGAGAAACATGGAAAGTTTACTGAAGCCGGTCCCGCACACCATGGTCTTTCAGGATGACATCTTGGTCACAGGTCGGAACACAGTCGAGAATCTGCAGAACCTGGAGGAGGTTCTTATTCGACTCAACCACGTGGAGCTCAGGTTAAAACGCTTGAAGTGCGTTTTCCTAGCGCCTGAAGATGAGTTCCTGGGAAGGAGGATTGCGGCGGACGGCATCAGCCCACCAACGCGAAGATGGAGGCAATCGAGAACGCACTGAGGCCATAGAACGTGACAGAGCTGCGGTCGTTTCTGGGACTCCTGAACTACTTTGGTAACTTCTTACCGGGTCTCAGCACCTTGCTAGAACCACTACGTGTCTTACCATGAAAAGGGGGCGAATGGGTTTGGGACAAAAGCCAAGAAAATGCCTTTGAAAAGCGAGAAAAGTGTTATGCTCAAACAAATTGCTTGTGTTGTATGATGCATGTAAGCGTTTGGTACTAGCATGTGATGCGTCGTCATATGGCTTCGGGTGTGTATTGCAACAAGCTTTTGATTTCGGGAAACTGCAACCGGTTGCTTATGCATCCAGGAGTCTGTCTAAGACCGAGAGCGGCTACAGCATGATTGAAAAAGAAGCGTCAGCGTGTGTCTGTGGGGTAAAGAAAATGCATCAATACCTGTTTGGGCTAAAATTCGAATCGGAAACTGACCATAAGACTCTTATATCCCTGCTTTCCAAGAGTAAAGGGATAAATACCAACGCATCAGTCCGCATCCAGAGATGGGCGTCCATGTTGTCCATATACAACTACACCATCCGCCACAGGCCAGGCACAAAAAACTGCGCCGATGCTCGCAGTAGGCTACCATTGCCCACCACGGGGTTGGAAATGGCGCAGCCCGCAGATCTAGTCATATTATGGAAGCATTTGAGAGTGAGCAATCACCTGTCACTGCCCGGCAGATCAAAACCTGGACAAGGCAGGACCCCTTATTATCTCTAGTCAAAAGCTGTGTGCTTTACGGGAGCTGGTGCAGTGTCCCACTGGAAATGCAGGAAGAGATAAAGCCGTTCCAGCGGCGCAAAGATGAAATGTCGATACAGGCAGACTGCCTTCTGTGGGGCAATCGAGTAGTGGTCCCCAAGAAGGGCAGAGACACCTTCAACAATGACCTCCACAGTACCCACCCAGGCATCGTAATGATGAAAGCGATAGACAGATCCCACGTGTGGTGGCCCGGTGTCGATGCGGACTTAGAGTCCTGCATTCACAGATGTAATACATGCTCGCAGTTAAGCAGTGTCCCCAGGGAGACATCGCTAAGTTTATGGTCTTGGCCCTCCAAACCATGGTCTAGGGTACACGTTGGCTCTGCAGGCCCGTTCTTGGGTAAAATGTTCCTTGTGGTTGTAGACACGGACTCCAAGTGAATTGAATGTGAGATCATGTCGGCTAGCACATCCGCTGCCACTACTGAAAGCCTGTGGGCCATGTTTGCCAGTCACGGCTTACCCGATGTACTGGTGAGCGACAACAGGCCATGTTTTACCAGTGCTGAGTTCAAAGAATTCATGACCCAGGATCAAACATGTCACATCTGCCCAATTTAAACAAGTGTCCAATGGTTCGGCAGAAAGAGCAGTGCAAACCATCAAGCAAGGCTTGAAGAGGGTAACTGAAGGCTCACTGCAGACTTGCCTATCCCGAGTCCTGCTTAGCTACCGCATGAAACCCCACTCACTCACTGGGATCCCACCTGCTGAACTATTCATGAAAAGAGCACTTAAGACAAGGCTCTCGTTAGTTCACCCTGAACTACATGAACAGGTAGAGAGCAGGCGGCTTCAACAAAGTGCATACCATGATAGCGCAAATGTGTCATGCGAGATTGAAGTCAATGATCCTGTATTTGTATTAAATTATGGACAAGGTCCCAAGTGGCTTCCCGGCACTGTCATGGCCAAAGAGGGGAGCAGGGTGTTTCGGGTCAAACTTTCAAATGGACTCATTCACCAGAAACACTTGCACCAAATCAAACTCAGATTCACGGACTACCCTGAGCAACCGACCTTGGACCCTACCTTTTTTGATCCCCCAACACACACACCAGTGGTAACTGACCACGGTTGACCACGAAGCAGAACCCATTATCCACAGCAGCCCTGCAGGACCCAACACACCAGGCAACCCAGCAAGGCCAGTTGCACAGCGGCCCAGCGAGGGCCCAACAAATGATTCAACAACACCAGCTTTCACACCGAGACGATCAACCAGGGCAAGAAGGGCCCCAGATCGACTCATATTGTAAATAGTTACACCACTGACTTTGAGGGGGAATGTTGTTATATATGTAGACTTGTATTTACTCTGTACAGCCACCAGAGGGCTCATTCCCCAGGGTCCCAAGGGATCCCATAATCCCTTGGCAGCACAGGTATTTAAGAAGGCTTCACAGATTGGAGAGGCACTCTGGAGACCTACAATAAAAGACTAAGGTCACACTTTACTTTGAGCTCACTGTGTTCAGTCTGATTCTTTCTCCATACACTACAGCAAACACTTCACAAACCAATGTGACAACTTGTGCCTGAAGCTCACCAACCTTACTAGTTGCATTACGGGTATTGATGCACAAGCAATTTAATACCTGCTTTTGCTATTTTCTTCAATTTGGTCCCTGCAATTTTTGAGATATTTCGAATTTTATTGCTGTTTATATCTCTGTATCTTCTGGTCTCATTGTTACTACTTTCTGGTTCCCCTCCCCCTGTCAATTTAAATTTAACCCTCCCCAACAGTACTAGTTAGCCTCTCAGCGAGAACATTGGTCCCAGCTCTGGAGCAATCCGTCCACCTTGTACAGGTGCCCCTTCCCCTATAACCAGTGCCAATGCCTCAAGAATCTGAAATCCTCCCTCCTGCACCATTTCTCAAGCCATGTATTTAACTGTACTACCTTCCTGTTTCTATACTCACTAGCACGTGACACAGGGAGTAATCCTGAGATTAGTACTTTTAGGGTCCTGTTTTTTATTATTTTCCTAGCTCTTGAAACTCTGCCTGAAAGACTTTGACACTTTTTCTACCTTTGTTATTGGTTCCAACATGGACCACGACTTCTGGCTGTTCTCCTTTTTCCTATAGAATGTCCTGCACCCGCTCGGTGATATCCTTTACCCTGGCACCTGGGATACAACATATCATTCGGGAATCCCAATTGCAGTTACAGAAACTCTTGTCTATGCCCCTAATTATCGAATCCCCCATGACTACTGCATTTCTACTCTTTCTTTTAACGTATGCAGTCAAATCTCCCACGTTGCAGGAGGGTTTGATTCTGACTGCATTCCTCAAAGGTGTCGTCACCCTCCCTGGTATTCAGAATTGAAAACCAGTTAGCAAGTGCCACTGGCTTGTGGGATTCATGCACTGTCTGTGTCTTCCTCTTACTCTGTGTGGTGAGTCACCCTAGTCCCTCACCTTCTGTACCTTCTGTGACAGTGGGTGACCACCTCCTGGAATGCACGATCCAGTAAACTCTTCGGGGGAGAAATTGGGTGCATTTGTGCCTCCCGTTCGTGCTCCCGGACAAATGAGTTTGTGACTGGGCACGGTGCCGCTATGGCATTGCGCCGCGATCTCCTACGCCCGGAGAGCGTGACACCATCGCTATGGCCTCTAAATTGGGTTTCACCACCTGAAGTAGCGCAGGACAATAACAGCAGCTACCTCAGCGGCTGGCCGCTACCGGGGCGAAGATTAAAGGGGAGGTGGCTGGCTGCTGAGAAAATAAAAGTCAGACCTTTTGTTGTCGCTCCGGTTGCGGTTTCTTCGGGGGGTGGGGGCCGCGATCGCTCAGCCTGGCGCTCTGCTTGAGTGCTGGGCCGATCGCACAGCACCCCTGCTCCCCGTTGGTCCAGGTAGGTGGATACTTCTTTGGCAGAGTCTGCAGCTTGGGCCCTTCCCTTTAATTGAGGGAAGAGCCCCTCTGACATGGCAGTGCTACGCGGCCCAGTGTGCAGTGCTGCTGAGCTGTGCGAGCCTGCTCCCGTCCCAGGCTTGATTTAGCGCTCCATTTCCTTCCGGGGGCGGTAAGCCAAATTTATCAAGAGGGGCGAGACTTCTACACCTGCTGCAAAGTCTTGCATCTCCCGAGTGTTACCGCCTCAAAAATGTGCGATACCCAATTTCTAGGCCTGACTCCCAGATGCACTGCAGTGATTACAGCCACTCATGTTCCGAAACTCGGATCTTAAGCTCTAGCTAAGCACACATGGTTTTCCAGGACGCGTGAAGTGTCCTGGAGCTGCCACGTAAAACAAGATGCGCATGCAATAAATTCCGCGCTGGTCTGCTATGGTAGTCATCCTCTGACCCCTACATCACTGGGACCCTGACCACTAAAACAATTGACACTGAACTCTTAGAAGTCTAAGGCACTGACATCTAAATCACTGAGCTCTAAGAAATTGATCTCTAAAAGGCCACGATACTAAAACAGTCAAAAAGTTAACTAAATATATTGGAATTGGTATCCATTAATCTGTTGCGGCGTTAATCCAGGCAGAGCGGTAAATTTAGCGCCTTGAAAAGATTTGTGCCTCCCACCCATAAATTTGTCAGAATCGGTTGAAGAGCTTACAGGGACGTTAAATCAGCCATAGCACACGCGAGCTAGTGGGGCGATAACGTAAGTTTGGTCGATACATTTTTCAGACCCATTGTGTATATGCGGAACTCCGAATCAGTACCCGGGAAAAACTGAGTCTTAAAGGCGCAGCATAGTAATACGCCCATTAAAGTTTTAAAAATCACTTGTTTTCAACCTGAAAGGTTATGTCTGTCTGCTGCTGCAAACTCAGAGGCTCATGCTCTGTGTAAATGTTGCACTGACTGTAACCTCCGAGGGAAGTGCTTCCTCATCCCTTTAAGTAGCCACCAGTTAACAAGCCTGTACCAACTGTTTTTCAAGACGTTCTTATTGGCAGGCACTCAATGAGGCACACGCACCGAATTTACCAACCGGTGCGCAATTGTGAGCGTTGCACCAGGAATACGTCATTCTTCCTGCATCTAATGTGTCCAATCGCGTCAGAATTTTATATGTTTCGATGAGATCCCCTCGCATTCTTCTAAATTCCAGTGAATATAAGCCTAGTCGATCCAGTCTTTCTTCATATGTCAGTCCTGCCACCCCGGGAATCAGTGTGGTGAAACTTCGCTGCACTCCCTCAATAGCAAAAATGTCCTTCCTCAGATTAGGAGACCAAAACTGTGCACAATATTCAAGGTGTGGCCTCACCAAGGCCCTGTACAACTGCAGTAAGACATCCCTGCTCCAATACTCAAATCCTCTCGCTATGAAGGCAAACATGCCATTTTCCTTCTTCACTGCCTGCTGTACCTACATGCCAACTTTCAATGACTGATGTACAATGACACATAGGTCTCGTTGCACCTCCTCTTTTCCTAATCTGTCACCATTCAGATAATATTCTGCCTTCTTGTATTTGCCACCAAAGTGGATAACCTCACATTTATCTACATTATACTGCATCTGCCATGCATTTTCCCACTCACCTAACCTGTCCAAGTCACCCTGCAGCCTCTTAGCATCCTCCTCGCAGCTCACACTGCCACCTAGCTTAGTGTCATCTGCAAACTTGGAGATATTACATTCAATTCCTTCGTCTAAATCATTAATGTATATTGTAAATAGCTGGGGTCCCAGTACTGAACCTTGCGGTACCCCACTAGTCATTGCCTGCCATTCTGAAAAGGACCCGTTTATTCCTACTCTTTGCTTCCTGTCTGCCAACCAGTTCTCTATCCATGTCAATACATTACCCCCAATACCATGTGCTTTAATTTTGTACACTAACCTCTTGTGTGGGACCTTGTTAAAAGCCTTTTGAAAGTCCAAATACACCACATCCACTGGTTCTCCCTTGTCCAATCTACTAGTTACATCCTCAAAAAATTCTAGAAGATTTGTCAAACATGATTTCCCTTTCATAAATCCATGCTGACTTGGACCGATCCTGTCACTGCTTTCCAAATGCGCTGCTATTTCAGCTTTAATAATTGATTCCAACACTTTCCCCACCACCGATGTCAAGCTAACTGGTCTATAATTCCCTGTTTTCTCTCTCCCTCCTTTTTTAAAAAGTAGTGTTACATTAGCTACCCTCCAGTCCATAGGAACTAATCCAGAGTCAATAGAATGTTGGAAAATGATCACCAATGCATCCACTATTTCGAGGGCAACCTCCTTAAGTACTCTGGGATGCAGACTATCAGGCCCTGGGGATTTATTGGCCTTCCAGCCCATCAATTTCCCTAACACAATTTCCTGACTAATAAGGATTTCCTTCAGTTCCTCCTTTTCGCTAGATATTCGAACCCTTGTATTTCTGGAAGGTTATTTGTGTCTTCCTTAGTGAAGATAGTTCCAAAGTATTTGTTCAATTGGTCTGCCATTTCTTTGTTCCCCATCACCTGATTCTGACTGCAAAGGTCCTACGTTGGTCTTCACTAATCTTTTTCTCTTCACATATCTATAGAAGCTTTTGCAGTCAGTTTTTATGTTCCCAGCAAGCTTCCTCTCATACTTTATTTGCCCCTTCCTAATTAGACCCTTTGTCCTCCTCTGCTGAATTCTAAATTTCTCCCAGTCCTCAGGTTTGCTGCTTTTTCTGGCCAATTTATATGCCTCTTCCTTGGATTTAACACTATCTCTAATTTCCCTTGTTAGCCATGGTTGACCCACCTTCCCCATTTTATTTTTACGCCAGAAAGGGATGTACAATTGTTGAAGTTCATCCATGTGATCTTTAAATGTCTGCCATTGCCTATCCACCATCAACCCTTTAATATCATTCGCCAGTCTATTCTAGCCAATTCACGTCTCATACCATCGAAGTTACCTTTCTTTAAGTTCAGGACCCTAGTCTCTGAATTAACTGTGTCACTCTCCATCTTAATGAAGAATTCTACCATATTATGGTCACTCTTCCCCAAGGGGCCTCGCACAACAAGATTGCTAATTAAGCCTCTCTCATTACACAACACCCAGTCTAGGATGGCTAGCTCTCTAGTTGGTTCCTCGACATATTGGTTTAGAAAACCATCCCTTATACACTCCAGGAAATCCTCCTCCACTGTATTGCTACCAGTTTGGTTAGCTCAATCAATATGTAGATTAAAGTCACCCATGATAACTGCTGTACCTTTATTGCACACATCCCTAATTTCCTGTTTGATGCCATCCCCAACTTCACTCCTACTGTTTGGTGGTCTGTACACAGCTCCCACTAGCATTTTCTGCCCTTTGGTGTTCTGCAGCTCTACCCATACAGATTCCACATCATCCAAGCTAATGTCTTTCCTTACTATTGCGTTAATCTCCTCTTTAACCAGCAACGCTACCACACCTCCTTTTCCTTTCTGTCTATCCTTCCTGAATATTGAATACACCTGGATGTTAAGTTCCCAGCCTTGGTCACCCTGGAGCCATGTCTCCCTAATCCCAATTACCTCATATCCGTTAACAGCTATCTGTGCAGTTAATTTATCCACCTTATTACGAATGCTCCTCGCATTGAGATATAGAGCCTTCAGACTTGATTTTTTAACACTTTTTGTCCTTTTAGAATTATGTTGTAATGTGGCCCTTTTTGATTTTTGCCTTTGATTTCTCTGCCCTCCACTTTTCCTTATCTCCTTTCTACCTTTTGCTTCTGCCCCCATTTTACTTCCCTCTGTCTCCCTGCATAGGTTCCCATCTCCCTGCCATATTAGTTTAAACCCACCCCAACAGCACTAGCAAACATTCCCGCTCGGATATCGGTTCGGGTCCTGCCCAGGTGCAGACCATCCAGTTTGTACTGGTCCCACCTCCCCCAGAACCGGTTCCAATGTCCCAGGAATTTGAATCCCTCCCTCTTGCACGATTCCTCAAGCCACGTATTCATCTTAACTATCCTGCTATTTCTACTCTGACTAGCATGTGGCACTGGTAGCAATCCTGAGATTACTATCTTTGAGGTCCTACTTTTTAATTTAACTCCGAGCTCCCTAAATTCAGCTTGTAGGACCTCATCACATTTTTTACCTATATTGTTTTTTTACCTATATGCACCACGACAACTGGCTGTTCATTCTCCCCCTCCAGAATGCCCTGCAGGCGCTCCGAAACATCCTTGACACTTGCACCAGGGAGGCAACATACCATCCTCGATTGCGGCCACAGAAACGTCTATCTATTCCCCTTAAAATAGGATCCCTCTACCACTATAGCTCTCCCATTCTTTTTCCTGCCCTCCTGTGCAGCAGAGCCACCCATGATGTCACGAACTTGGCTGCTGCTGCCTTCCCCTGATGAGCCATCTCCCCCAACAGTATCCAAAGTGGTATATCTGTTTTGGAGGGAGATGACTGCAGGGGATCACTGCATAACCTTCCTACTCCTGCTCTGCCTGATGGTCATCCATTCCCTATCTGCCTTTATAACCTTTACCTGCGCTGTGACCAACTCACTAAACGTGTTATTCACGACATCCTCAGCATTGCGGATGATCCAGAGTGAATCCATGCGCAACTCCAGTGTCGCAATGCGGTCTGTCAGGAGCTGCAGCTGGATACACTTCCTGCACACATAGTAGTCAGGGTCACTGGAAGGGTCCCTGATTTCCCACATAGCACAGGAGGAGCATGACACGGGTCAGGGCTCTCCTGCCATGACTTAACCCTTAAATTAACTTAATTTGGCAACAATGCCAAAGGTTTCCTACCGAAAGAAAAAAGAAAAATACTCACCAATCCACCAAGCAATCACTTAGCCGCTTGGCTGTGACGTGACACTTCGATTTTGATTTTTTTTAAAACTTTTTGTCCCTGCTCCTGTGGTTCCTCCGACACTCGGGCTCCTTTTATTGGCCTCTTGATCCAACTGCTCCTGCTCCTGTGGCTCCTCTGACTCTCGGGCCCCATACATGATGCTGGACAGACTTCAACGAGAGGGGATCATATCGCCAGTCGAGTTCAACGAGTGGGCCAGTCCAATGGTTCCAGTGTTGAAGAGCGATGGGATGGTCAAAATCTGCGGGGACTACAAGGTAACGATCAACCAAGTCGCGTTACAGGACCAGTACCCACTACTCAAAGCGGATGACCTGTTTGCAACGCTAGCAGGGGGGAAGACGTTCACCAAGCTGAATCTAACCTCTGCTTACATGACACAGGAGCTGGCGGAACCGTCGAAAAAATTGACGTGCATCAACACACACAGAGGACTGTTCATATACCATAGATGCCCCTTTGGGATTCGTTCGGTGGCGTCCATCTTCCAGAGGAACATGGAGAGTCTGCTGAAATTGGTTCCGCGCACCGTGGTGTTCCAAGACGACATCTTGATCACTGGCCACAACACCACCGAACACTTACACAACCTGGAAGAAGTCCTCAAGCAACTGGACAGAGGGGGACTCAGGTTGAAATGCTCCAAGTGTGTTTTCCTGGCGCCAGAGGTCAAATTTCTGGGGAGAAAGATTGCGGCGGACGGCATCACACCCACGGACTCCAAGACGGAGGCCATCAAGAATGCATCAAGAATGTGACAGAGCTGCATTCATTCCTGGGACTCCTCAACTATTTTGGTAACTTTCTACCGGGATTGAACACTTTGCTGGAACCATTGCATTTATGCTACCCAAGGGTGACGACTGGGTTTGGGGTAAAGCTCAAGGGACAGCCTTTAACAAGGCCAGAAACCTGCTATGTTCCAACAAGTTACTTGTATTGTATGACCCATGTAAACGTTTAGTACTAGCTTGTGCTGCATCTTCGTACGGGGTCGGTTGTGTGTTACAGCAAGCCAATGGGTCAGGCAAACTGCAACCAGTTGCAAATGCGTCCAGAAGCTCATCTAAGGCTGAAAGATCCTACAGTATGGTTGAAAAAAAACATTAGCATGCGTATACGGGGTTAAGAAAATGCACCAATACCTATTTGGGCTCTGGTTCGAGCTCGAAACTGACCACAAGCCACTCATTTTGTTGTTCTCAGAAAGCAAAGGTATTAACACCAATGCTTCGTCCCTCATCCAAAGATGGGCACTAACGTTATCTGCATTTGATTATGTAATCCGCCACAGACCAGGCACTGAGAATTATGCTGATGCCCTCAATCGGCTAGCATTGCCCACCACCTGGGTGGAAATGGTGCAACCCGCAGACTTGCTCCTTGTAATGAATGCTTTTGATAGCAAGGGGTCACCCATCACAGCTCACCAGATCAGGACCTGGACTAGCCAGGACCCTGTGCTTTCACTAGTAAAAAGCTGTGTCCTCAATGGGAGCTGGTCGGCGGTCCCAGGGGAAATGCAAGACGAAATTAAACCGTTCCACCGATGCAAGGACGAAATGTCTAACCATTTGGACTGCCTCCTATGGGGGAATCATGTAATTTTTCCAAAAAAAGGCAGGGAAACGTTTAAACGCGATCTTCACAGTATCCACCCAGTCATAGTTATGATGAAGGCTATTGCCAGGTCGCACGTTTGGTGGCCCGGCATTGACTCGGAATTGGAGTCATGCGTATACCAATGCAACACTTGCTCACAGTTGAGCAATGCAGCAAGGGAGGCCCCACTGAGTCTGTGGTCATGGCCCTCCAAACCGTGGTCAAGGGTCCATGTAGATTTCGCTGGCCTCTTTCGAGGAAAGATATTCCTAGTAACAGTGAACGTTTACTCTAAATGGATTGAATGTACAATAATGTCGTCATGTATGCCCACTGCCACCGTTGAATGCCTCCGGGCCATGTTCGCCACCCATGGTTTGCCCGACATCCTTGTTAGTGATAATGGACCATACTTCACCAGCTTGGAATTCAACGAGTTCATGACCCGCAATGGAATCAAGCATATGAGGTCTGCGCCGTTTAAGCCCGCATCCAATGGTCAAGCGGAAACATAGAAACATAGTAACATAGAAATTAGGTGCAGGAGCAGGCCATTCGGCCCTTCGAGCCTGCACCGCCATTCAATAAGATCATGGCTGATCATTCAACCTCAGTATCCCTTTCCTGCTTTCTCTCCATACCCCTTGAATCCTTTGGCTGTAAGGGCCATATCTAACTCCCTTTTGAATATATCGAACAAACTGGCCTCAACAACTTTCTGCAGTAGAGAATTCCACAGATTAACCACTATCTGAGTGAAGAAGTTTCTCCTCATCTCGGTCTTAAATTGCTCACCCCTTGTTCTTAGACTGTGACCCCTGGTTCTGGAACTCCCCAGCAACGGGAACATTCTTCCTGCCTCTAACCTGTCCAATCCCGTCAGAATTTTATATATTTCTATGAGATCTCCTCTCATTCTTCTAAACTCCAGTGGATACAAGCCGAGTTGATCCGGTCTCTCCTCATATGTCAGTCCTGCCATCCCGGGAATCAATCTGGTGAACCTTCGCTGCACTCCCTCAATAGCAAGAACGTCCTTCCTCAGATTAGGAGACCAAAACTGAACACAATATTCAAGGTGTGGCCTCACCAAGGCTCTGTACAACTGCAGTAAGACCTCTCTGCTCCTATACTCAAATCCTCTAGCTATGAAGGCCAACATGCCATTTGCCTTCTTCACCGCCTGCTGTACCTGCATGCCAAACTTCAATGACTGATGTACCATGACACCCAGGTCTCGTTGCACCTCCCCTTTTCCTAATCTGTCAACATTCAGATAATATTCTGTCTTCCTGTTTTTGCCACCAAAGTGGATAACCTCACATTTATCCACATTATACTGCATCTGCCATGCATTTGCCCATTCACCTAACCTGTCCAAGTCACTCTGCAGCCTGTTAGCATCCTCCTCACAGCTCACACCGCCACCCAGCTTAGTGTCATTTGCAAACTTGGAGATATTACATTCAATTCCTTCATCTAAATCATTGATGTATATTGTAAATAGCTGGGGTCCCAGCACGGAGCCCTGCAGCACCCAACTAGTTACTGCCTGCCATTCTGAGAAGGACCCGTTTAACCCTACTCTCTGCTTCCTGTCTGCCAACCAGTTCTCTATCCACGTTAATACATTACCCCCATTCCATATGCTTTAATTTTGCACAGTAATCTCTTGTGTGGGACCTTGTCAAAAGCCTTTTGAAAGTCCAAATACACCACATCTACTGGTTCTCCCTTGTCCACTCTACTAGTTACATCCTCAAAAAATTCTAGAAGATTTGTCAAGCATGATTTCCCTTTCATAAATCCATGCTGACTTGGACCGATCCTGTCACTGCTTTCCAAATGCGCTGCTATTTCAGCTTTAATAATTGATTCCAACAATTTCCCCACCACCGATGTCAAGCTAACTGGTCTATAATTCCCTGTTTTCTCTCTCCCTCCTTTTTTAAAAAGTAGTGTTACATTAGCTACCCTCCAGTCCATAGGAACTAATCCAGAGTCAATAGAATGTTGGAAAATGACCACCAATGCATCCACTATTTCGAGGGCAACCTCCTTAAGTACTCTGGGATGCAGACTATCAGGCCCTGGGGACTTATTGGCCTTCCAGCCCATCAATTTCCCTAACACAATTTCCTGACTAATAAGGATTTCCTTCAGTTCCTCCTTTTCGCTAGACACTCGAATCCTTGTATTTCCGGAAGGTTATTTGTGTCTTCCTTAGTGAAGATAGTTCCAAAGTATTTGTTCAATTGGTCTGTCATTTCTTTGTTCCCCATTATAAATTCACCTGATTCTGACTGCAAAGGTCCTACGTTGGTCTTCGCTAATCTTTTTCTCTTCACATATCTATAGAAGCTTTTGCAGTCAGTTTTTATGTTCCCAGCAAGCTTCCTCTCATACTTTATTTGCCCCTTCCTAATTAGACCCTTTGTCCTCCTCTGCTGAATTCTAAATTTCTCCCAGTCCTCAGGTTTGCTGCTTTTTCTGGCCAATTTATATGCCTCTTCCTTGGATTTAACACTATCCCTAATTTCCCTTGTTAGCCACGGTTGAGCTAGCTTCCACCTTTTTATTTTTACTCCAAACAGGGATGTACAATTCTTGAAGTTCATCCATGAAATCTATAAATTTCTGCCATTGCCTATCCACTGTCAACCCTTTAAGTATCATTTGCCAGTCTATCCTAGCCAATTCACGTCTCATACCATCGAAGTTACCTTTCTTTAAGCTCAGGACCCTAGTCTCTGAATTAATACTGTCACTCTCCATCTTAATAAAGAATTCTACCATATTATGGTCATTCATCCCCAGGGGGCCTCGCACAACAAGATTGCTAATTAGTCCTCTCTCATTACAGAACACCCAGTCTAGGATGGCCAGCTCTCTAGTTGGTTCCTTGACATATTGGTCTAGCAAGCCATCCCTAATAAACTCCAGGAAATCCTCCTCCACCGTATTGCTACCAGTTTGGTTAGCCCAATCTATATGTAGATTAAAGTCACCCATGATAACTGCTGTACCTTTATTGCACACATCCCTAATTGCTTGTTTGATGCCATCCCCAACCTCACTACTACTGTTTGGTGGTCTGTACACAACTCCCACGAGCGTTTTCTGCCCTTTGGTATTCCGCAGCTCTACCCATACAGATTCCACATCATCCAAGCTAATGTCCTTCCTTACTAATGCATTAATTTCCTCTTTAACCAGCAATGCTACCGCACCTCCTTTTTCTTTCTGTCTATCCTTCCTGAATGTTGAATAACCCTGGATGTTGAGTTCCCAGCCTTGGTCACCCTGGAGCCATGTCTCCGTAATCCCAATTATATCATAATCGTTAATAGTTGCACGCGCAGTTAATTCATCCACTTTATTATGAATACTCCTCGCATTGAGGCACAGAGCCTTCAGGCTTGCCTTTTTAACACTCTTTGTCCCTTTAAAATGTTGTTATAATGTGGCCCTTTTTGATTTGTGCCTTGGGTTTCTCTGCCCTCCATTTTTATTATTCTCCTTTCTATCTTTTGCTTCTGCCCCCATTTTATTTCCCTCTGTCTCCCTGCATAGGTTCCCATCCCCTGCCATATTAGTTTAACCCCTCCGCAACAGCTCTCACAAGCACTCCCCTTAGGACATTGGTTCCGGTCCTGACCAGGTGCAGACCATCCGGTTTGTACTGGTCCCACCTCCCCCAGAACCAGTTCCAATGTACCAGGAATTTGAATCCCTCCCTCTTTCACCACTCCTCAAGCCAAGTATTCATCTGAGCTATCCTGCTATTTCTACTCTGACTAGCACCTGGCACTGGTAGCAATCCTGAGATTATTACCTTTGAGGTCCTACTTTTTAATTTAACTCCTAACTCCCTAAATTTAACTTGTAGGACCTCATCCGGCTTTTTACCTTTATCATTTGTGCCTAAATGCACCACGACAACTGACTGGTCACCCGCCTCCTCCAGAATGCCCTGCAGCCGCTCCGAGACATCCTTCACCCTTGCACCAGGGAGGCAACATACCATCCTGAAGTCTTTGGTTGCAACCGCAGAAACGCCTATCTATCCCCCTTACAATAGAATCCCCTACCACTATAGCTCTCCCACTCATTTTCCTGCCCTCCTGTGCAGCAGAGCCACCCACAGTGCCATGAACTTGGCTGCTGCTGCCTTCCCCTGGTGAGCCATCTCCCCCAACAATATCCAAAGCGGTATATCTGTTTTGGAGGGAGATGACCGCAGGGAACCCCTGCACTGTCTTCCTACTCCTGCTCTGCCTGATGGTCACCCATCCCCTATCTGCCTTTGTAACGTTTACCTGCGGTGTGACCAACTCACTGAACATACTATCCACGACATCATCAGCATCGCGCATGCTCCAGAGTGAATCCATCCGCAGCTCCAGTGCCATCATGCAGTCTAACAGGAGCTGCAGCTGGATACACTTCCTGCACACATAGTTGTCAGGGACACTGGAAGCATCCTTGATTTCCCACATGGCACAGGAGGAGCATGACATGGGCCTGGGCTCTCCTGTCATGACTTAACCTTTAAAATAACCTAATTTGGCAACAATATCAAAGGTTTCTTACTGACAAGATAAGGAAAAAAGAAAAACTACCCACCAATCAACCAGCCAATCACTTACCCTCTTGGCTGTGACGTCACACTTCGTCCAAACTATCAAGCAGATCTGGCTATGTCGGATTCTGCTCAGCTACCGCACGCGACCCCACTCGCTTGCCGGGGTTCCCTCTGCAGAATTGCTAATGAAGAGAGCACTCAAACCCAGGCTCTCCTTAGTCCACCTGGATCTCAATGATCATGTAGCAACCCGGCGTCACCGGCATAACATGTACCACAATCGCGCAGCTGTATCACGTGACATTGAAGTTAATGACCTTGTGTTTGTTCTTAATTACGGTCATGGTCCCAAATGGGTTGCTGGCACTGTGTTAGGCAAGGAGGGGAATAGAGTGTTTGTTGTCAAACTTTTGAACGGACAAACGTGCAGAAAGCATTTGGATCAAACCAAACTGCGGTTCACTGATAACCAAGAACAGTTTGAAGAACACATTACCATCAATGATCCACCCACACACACCCAACCAGCAATCCACCTTGCGGTCAACCACGAGGATGAACCCCCACCCACCATGCCCGACAGTCCGATCAGACCAGCCACACTGCAGCGCCACAATGATCTGACCGACTCACCCATGCCAGGACTTCAACTCAGGCAATCAACCCAGGAACGCAGAGCCCCGGATCGCCTCAACTTGTAAATAACTTGTACATAAGACTCTGGAGGGGAATGATGTTATGCATGTAAACATTACCACTGCGTAAGATTTGCCACCAGGGGCCGCACCTGTGGGAGACCTAAGGGTCACCTGCACACCCTGGGCAAGCAGATATTAAAGGCAGTCTACCATGCTGCCTCCTCAATCTGGAGTTACAATAAAGAGACGTAGGTCACAACAGTTTGAGCTTAAGATATACAGTCTTGTGGAGTTATTCGAAACCTAACATGTGGGGAGTCTGGTTTGCCGCACAGTCCTTCCGCTGCCTGCACTTGCTTTCTGCATGCTTTCGGCGACGAGACTCTCTCCACAGATAATGCCTGACCTGTTGAATATTTCCACCCTTTGTCTCCTGTTCTCCCTGCTCCTCCTGCACAAGTGATCTTTCAATACTCCACTCGTGCCCAGTCTCTCTTCCCATCATGGGGGCAGTGATCACGTCACTGATTTTTGCTGGTGCAATCACTACCTATGCTTCATGCACTCTGCTGCACAGCGTTCTAAAAGCCCAGCTCTACCATATGATCCCCAGTTCTAGGACTCCCAGATCTTATGGAAACATAGAAACATAGAAAATAGGTTCAGGAGTAGGCCATTCAGCCCTTCGAGCCTGCACCACCATTCAATAAGATCATGGCTGATCATTCACCTCAGTACTCCTTTCCTGCTTTCTCTCCATACCCCTTGATCCCTTTAGCCACAAGGGCCATATCCAACTCCCTCTTGAATATATCGAAGGAACTGGCATCACCGACTCTCTGCGGTAGAGAATTCCACCGGGTAACAACTCTCTGAGTGAAGAAGTTTCTCCTCATCTCGGTCCTAAATGGCTTACCCCTTATCCTTAGACTGTGACCCCTGGTTCTGAACTTCCCCAACATGGGGAACATTCTTCCTGCATCTAACCTGTCCAGTCCCGTCAGGATTTTACATGTTTCTATGAGATCTCCTCTCATTCTTCTAAACTCCAGTGAATACAAGCCCAGTCGATCCAGTCTCTCCTCACATGTTCTGCCATCCCGGGAGTCAGTCTGGTGAATCTATGCTGCACTCCCTCAATAGTAAGAACGTCCTTCCTCAGATTAGGAGACCAAAACTGAACACAATATTCCAGGTGAGGGCTCACTACGCCGGATGTACCTGCATGCCAACTTTCAATGACTGATGTACCATGACACCCAGGTCTCGTTGCATCTCCCCTTTTCCTAATCTGGCGCCATTCAGATAATATTCTGCCTTAATGTTTTTGCCAACAAAGTGGATAACCTCACATTTATCCACATTATACTGCAGCTACCACGCATTTGCCCACTCACCTAACCTGTCCAAGTCAGACTGTACCCTCTTAGCATCCTCCTCACAGCTCACACCGCCACCCAGCTTAGTGTCAGCTGCAAACCTGGAGATATTACACTCAATTCCTTCATCTAAATCATTGATGTATATTATAAATAGCTGGGGTCCCAGCACTGAGCCCTGCGGCACTCCACTAGTCACTGCCTGCCATTCTGAAAAGGACTCGTTTATCCCGACTCTCTGCTTCCTGCCTGTCAACCAGTTCTCTATCCACATCAATACATTACCCCCAATACCATGTGCTTTAATTTTGCATACCAATCTCTTGTGTGGGACCTTGTCAAAAGCCATTTGAAAATCCAAATACACCACATCCACTGGTTCTACTTATCCACTCGACAAGTTACATCCTCAAAAAATTCTAGAAGATTTGTGGCCATACAAATACTCGATGTATGAGTGGTCATTTTCCAACATTCCATGGACTCTGGATCAGTTGCTATGGATTAGAGGGTATCTAATGTAACCCCACTTTTTAAAAAAGGAGGCAGAGAGAAAACAGGGAATTATAGACCGGTTAGCCTGACATCAGTAGTGGGGAAAATGCTGGAGTCAATTATTAAAGATGAAATAGCAGCGCATTTGGAAAGCAGTGACAGGATCGGTCCAAGTCAGCATGGATTTATGAAAGGGAAATCATGCTTAACAAATCTTCTAGCGTTTTTTGAGGATGTAACTAGTAGAGTGGATATGGGAGAACCAGTGGATGTGGTGTATTTGGACTTTCTAAAAGGCTTTTGACAAGGTCCCACACAAGAGATTCGTGTGCAAAATTAAGGCACATGGAATTGGGGGTAATGTATTGACGTGGATAGAAAAATGGTTGGCAGAGAGAAAGGAAAGAATGGGAATAAACGGGTCCTTTTCAGAATGGCAGGCAGTGATTAGTGGGATGCCGCAGGGTTCAGGACTGGGACCCCAGCTATTTACAATATACATGAATGATTTAGATGAAGGAATTGAACGTAATATTTCCAAGTTTGCAGATGACACTAAGCTGGGTGGCAGTGCAAGTTGCAAGGAGGATGCTAAGAGGCTGCAGAGTGACTTGGACAGGTTAGGTGAGTGGGCAAATGCATGGCAGATGCAGTATAATGTGGATAAATGTGAGATTATCCACTTTGGTGGCAAAAACAAGAAGGCATAGAAACATAGAAACATAGAAAATAAGTGCAGGATTAGGCCATTCAGCTCTTTGAGCCTACACCACCATTCAATAAGATCATGTCTGATCATTCACTTCAGCACGTCTGTCCTGCTTTCTCTTCCATACCCTTGATCCCTTTAGCCGTAAGGGCCATATCCAACTGCCTCTTGAATATCTGCAACGAACTGGCATCAATAACTCTCTGCAGTAGAGAATTCCACAGGTTAACAACTCTCTGAGTGAAGAAGTTTCTCCTCATCTCGGTCCTAAATGGCTTACCCCTTATCCTTAGACTGTGACCACTAGTTCTGGACCTCCCCAACATTGGGAAAAATTTTCCTGCATCTAACCTGTCCGGTCCCATCAGAATTTTATATGTTTCTATGCGATCCCCTCTCATCCTTCTAAACTCCAGTGAATACAGGCACAGTCGATCTAGTCTCTCCTCATCAGTCCTGCCATCCCAGGAATCAGTCTGGTGAACCTTCGCTGCACCCCCCTCAATAGCAAAAAAGTCCCTCCTCAGATTAGGAGACGAACACAGAACACAATATTCCAGGTGAGGCCTCACCAAGGCCCTGTACAACTGCAGTCAGACCTTCCTGCTTCTATACTCAAATCCCCTAGCTATGAAGTCCAACACGTCATGTGCCTTCTTCATCGCCTGCAGTATATGCATGCCAACTTTCAATGACTGATGTACCATGACACCCAGGTCTCGTTACACCTCCCCTTTTCCAAATCTGCCGTCATTCAGGTAATATTCTGCCTTCGTGTTTTTGCCACCAAAGTGGATAAGATCAAATTTATCCACATAATACTGTATCTGCCATGCATTTGCCCACTCAGCTTACCTGTACAAATCACCCTGCAGCCTCTTAGCAACCTCCTCACAGCTCACACCGCCACCCAGCTTAGTGTCAGCTGCAAACCTGGAGATATTACACTCAATTCCTTCATCTAAATCATTGATGTATATTATAAATAGCTGGGGTCCCAGCACTGAGCCCTGCGGCATCCCACTTGTCACTTTCTGCCATTCTGAAAAGGACCTGTTTATCCCGAATCTCTGCTTCCTGATTGCCAACCAGTTCTCTACCCACGTCAATACATTACCCCCAATATCATGTGCTTTAATTTTGCACACTAATCTCTTGTGTGGGACCTTGTCAAAAGCCTTTTGAAAGTCCAAATACACCACATCCACTGGTTCTCCCTTGTCAACTCTACTAGTTACATCCCCGCAAAAATTCTGGAAGATTTGTGGCCCTAGAAATACTAGATGTATGAGTGGTCTTTTTCCAACATTCCATGGACTCTGGATCAGTTGCTATGGATTGGAGGGTAGCTAATGTAATTCCACTTTTTAAAAAAGGAGGCAGAGAGAAAACAGGGAATTATAGACCGGTTAGCCTGACATCGGTGGTCGGGAAAATGCTGGAGTCAATTATTAAAGGTGTAATAGCAGCGCATTTGGAAAGCAGTGACAGGATTGGTCCAACTCAGCATGGATTTATGAAAGGGAAATCATGCTTGACAAATCTTCTGGAATTTTTTTAGGATGTAACTAGTAGAGTGGACAAGGGAGAACCAGTGGGTGTGGTGTATTTTGACTTTCAAAAGGCTTTTGACAAGGTCCCACACAAGAGATTTGTGTGCAAAATTAAGGCACATGGAATTGGGGTTAATGTATTGACGTGGATAGAAAAATGGTTGGCAGACAGAAAGCAAAGAGTGGGAATAAATGGGTCCTTTTCAGAATGGCAGGCAGTGACTAGTGGGGTGCTGCAGGGTTCAGGACTGGGACCCCAGCGATTTACAATATACATCAATGATTAAGATGAAGGAATTGAATGTAATATCTCCAAGTTTGCAGATGACATTAAGCTGGGTGGCAGTGCAAGCTGCAAGGAGGATGCTAAGAGGCTGCAGGGTAACATGGACAGGTTAGGTGAGTGGGCAAATGTATGGCAGATGCAGTATAATGTGGATAAATGTGAGGTTATCCACTTTGGTGGCAAAAACAAGAAGGCATAGAAACATAGAAACATAGAAAATAGGTGCAGGATTAGGCCATTCAGCCCTTCGAGCATGCACCACCATTCAATAAGATCATGGCTGATCATTCACCTCAGTACGTCTGTCCTGCTTTCTCTTCCATACCCTTGATCCCTTTAGCCGTAAGGGCCATATCCAAATGCCACTTGAATATCTCCAACAAAGTGGCATCAATAACTCTCTGCGATAGAGAATTCCACAGGTTAACAACTCTCTGAGTGAAGAAGTTTCTCCTCATCTCAGTCCTAAATGACTTACCCCTTATCCTTAGACTGTGACCACTAGTTCTGGACTTCCCCAACATCGGGAACATTCTTCCTCCATCTAACCTGTCCAGTCCCATCAGAATTTTATGTTTCTATGCGATCCCCTCTCATCCTTCTAAACTCCAGTGAATACAGGCCCAATCGATCCAGTCTATCCTCATATGTCAGTCCTGCCATCCCAGGAATCAGTCTGGTGAACCTTCGCTGCACCCCCCTCAATAGCAAGCAAGTCCCTCCTCAGATTAGGAGACGAAAACGGAACACAATATTCCAGGTGAGGCCTCACCAAGACCCTGTACAACTGCAGTCAGACATTCCTGCTTCTATACTCAAATCTCCTAGCTATGAAGTCCAATACGCCATGTGCCTTCTTCACCGCCTGCTGTATCTGCATGCCAACTTTCAATGACTGATGTACCATGACACCTAGGTCTCGTTGCACCTCCCCTTTTCCAAATCTGCCGCCATTCAGGTGATATTCTGCCTTCGTGTTTTTGCCACCAAAGTGGATAACCTCAAATTGATCCACATAATACTGCATCTTGCATGCATTTGCCCACTCAGCTTAGCTGTACAAATCACCCTGCAGCCTCTTAGCAACCTCTTCACAGCTCACACCGCCACCCAGCTTTGTGTCATCTGCAAACGTGGAGATATTACATTCAATTCCTTTATCTAAATCATTGATGTATATTGTAAATAGCTGGGGTCCCAGCACTGAGACCTGTGACACCCCACTAGTCACTGCCTGCCATTCTGAAAAGGACCCATTTATCCCGATTCTCTGCTTCCTGGTTGCCAACCAGTTTTTTATCCATGTCAATATATTACCCCCAATACCATGTGCTTTAATTTTGCACACCAATCTCTTGTGTGGGACCTTGTCAAAAGCCTTTTGAAAGTCCAAATACACCACATCCGCTGGTTCTCCCTTGTCCACTCTAATAGTTACGTCCTCAAAAAATTCTAGAAGATTTGTCAAGCATGATTTCCCTTTCATAGATCCATGCTGAGTTGGACCAATCCTGTCACTGCTTTCCAAATGCGCTGCTATTTCATCTTTAATAATTGATTCCAACATTTTCCCCACTACTGATGTCAGGCTTACCAGTCTATAATTCCCCGTTTTCTCTCACTCCTTTTTTTAAAAAGTGGTGTTACATTAGCTACCCTCCAATCCATAGGAACCGATCCAGAGTCGATAGACTGTTGGAAAATGATCACCAATGCATCCACTATTTCTAGGGCCACTTTCTTAAGTACTCTGGGATTCAGACTATCAGGCCCTGGGGATTTATCAGCCTTCAATCCCATCAATTTCCCAAACACAATTTCCTGACTAATAAGGATTTCCTTCAGTTCCTCCATCTCACTAGACCCTCGGTCCCTTAATATTTCCGGAAGGTTATTTGTGTCTTCCTTAGTGAAGGCAGAACTAAAACGTATATTCAATTGGTCTGCAATTTCATTGTTACCATTATAAATTCACCTGATTCTGACTGCAAGGGACCTATGTTTGTCTTCACTAATCTTTTTCTCTTCACATATCTATAGAAGCTTTTGCAGTCAGTTTTTATGTTCCCAGCAAGCTTCCTCTCATATTCTATTTTCCCCCTCCTAATTAAACCCTTTGTCCTCCTCTTCTGAATTCTAAATTTCTCCCAGTCCTCAGATATGCTGCTTTTTCTGGCCAATTTATATGCCTCTTCCTTGGATTTAACACTATCCCTAATTTCCCTTGTTAGCCACGATTGAGCCACCTTCCCCGTTTTATTTTTACTCCAGTCAGGGATGTACAATTGTTGAAGTTCATCCATGTGATCTTTAAATGTTTGCCATTGCCTATCCACCGTCAACCCTTTAAGTATCATTCGCCAGTCTGTTCTAGCCAATTCACGTCTCATGCCATCAAAGTTACCTTACCTAGTCTCTGAATTAACTGTCTCACTCTCCAGTTTAATAAAGATTTCTATCATATTATGGTCACTCTTCCCCAAGGGGCCTCACACAACAAGATTGCTAATTAGTCCTTCCTCATTATACATCACCCAGTCTAGGATGGTCAGCCCTCTAGTTGGTTCCTCGGCATATTGGTCTAGAAAACCATCCCTAAATCACTCCAGGAAATCCTCCTCCACCGCATTGCTACCAGTTTGGTTAGCCCAATGTATATGTAGATTAAAGTCACCCATGATAACTGCTGGATCTTTATTGCACGCACGCCTAATTTCTTGTTTGATACTGTCCCCAACCTCACTACTACTGTTTGGTCGTCTGTACACAACTCCCACGAGCGTTTTCTGCCCTTTGCTATTCTGCAGCTCTACCCACACAGATTTCACATCATCCAAGCTAATGTCCTTCCTTACTATTGCGTTAATTTCCTCTTTAACCAGCAACGCTACCCCACCTCTTTTTCCTTTCTGTCTATCCTTCCTGAATGTTGAATACCCCTGGATGTTGAGTTCCCAGCCTTGGCTTCACCCTGGAGCCATGTCTCCATAATCCCAATTATATCATATTCGTTGTTAGCTGCCTGCGCAGTTAATTCGTCCACCTTATTATGAATATTCCTCGCAGTGAGACACAGAGACTTCAGGCTTGTCTTTTTAACACACTTTGCCCTTTTAGAATTTTGGTGTAATGTGGCCCTTTTTGATTTTTGCCTTGGGTTTCTCTGCCCTCCACTTTTACTTTTCTTCTTTCTATCTTTTGCTTCTACTTCCCTCTGTCTCCCTGCATAGGTTCCCATCCCCCTGCCATATTAGTTTGACCCCTACCCAACAGCACTAGCAAACACTCCCCCTAGGACATTGGTTCCGATCTTGCCCAGGTGCAGACCGTCCGGATTGTACTGGTCCCACCACCCCCAGAACCGATTCCAATGTCCCAGGAATTTGAATCCCTCCCTCCTGCACCACTCTTCAAGCCACGTATTCATCTTAGTTAACCTGCAATTCATGCTCTGACTAGCACGTGGTACTGGTAGTAATCCTGAGATTACTACCTATGAGGTCCTGCTTTTTAATTTAACTCCTAGCTCCCTAAATTCAGCTTGTAGGACCTCATCTCATTTTTTACCAATATCGTTGGTACCTATATGCACCATGACAACTGGCTGTTCACTCACCCCCTCCAAAATGTCCTGCAGCCACTCCGAGACATCCTTGATCCTTGCACCAAGGAGGAAACATACCATTTTGAAGTCTCGATTGTGGCCGCAGAAACGTCTATCTGTTCCCCTTACAACAGAATCCCCTATCACTATAACTCTCCCACTCTTTTTCCTGCCCTCCTGTGCAGCAGAGCCACCCACAATGCCATGAACTTGGCTGCTGCTGCCCTCCCCTGATGAGTAATCCTCCCCAACAGCACCCAAGGCGATGTATCTGTTTTGGAAGGGGATGTCCACAGGGGAACCCTGCACTACCTTTCTTCCACTGCTCTGGCTGATGGTCACCCATTCCCTATCTGCCTGAGTAACCTTTACCTGCGGTGTGACCAACTCACTAAACGTGCTATTCACGACATCCTCAGCATTGCGGATGCTCCAGAGTGAATCCATGCGCAGCTCCAGTGCCGCAATGCAGTCTGTCAGGAGCTGCAGCTGGATCTACTTCCTGCACATGCAGTCGTCAGGGACACTGGTGTCCCTGACTTCCCACATAGCACAGGAGGAGCATGGCATGGGTCTGGGCTCTCCTGCCGTGACTTAACCCTTAAATTAATTTAATTTGGCAACAATGCCAAAAGTGTCTTACTGATAAAGGAAAAGAACCAATCACCAATCACCAGTCAATCACTTACCACCTTGGCTGTGACGTCACCCTTCGATTTTTTTTAACTTCTTTTTTGCCTCCCCGCTGCAGCTGCACCAGCTGGCTGCTCGACGACGCTGCCGCTCCCTCCGACGCTGCTGGGCCGTTTATGGACCTTCCCCGGACACCCGCTGCTTGACGACGCTGCCGCTCCCTCCGACGCTGCTGGGCCGTTTATGGGCCTTCCCCGGACACCCGCTGCTTGACGACGCTGCCGCTCCCTCCGACGCTGCTGGGCCGTTTATGGGCCTTCCCCGGACACCCGCTGCTTGACGACGCTGCCGCTCCCTCCGACGCTGCTGGGCCGTTTATGGGCCTTCCCCGGACACCCGCTGCTCGACTATTATTATCTGACTGGTTACAGATTAGTAAAAGGGGAGGTGCAATGAGACCTGGATGTCATGGTACATCAGCCATTGAAAGTAGGCATGCAGTTACAGCAGGCAGTAAAGAAATCAAATGGCATGCTGGCCTTCATAATGAGGGGATTTGAGTATAGGAGCAGGGAGGTCTTGCTGCAGTTGTACAGGGCCTTGGTGAGACCACACCTTGAGTATTGTGTGCAGTTTTGGTCTCCTAATCTGAGGAAGGACGTGTTTGCTATTGAGGGTGCGCAGCGAAGGTTCACCAGACTGATTCCCGGGATGGCAGGACTGACATAAGAGGAAAGATTGGATCGGCTAGGCTTATACTCACTGGAATTTAGAAGAATGAGAGGGGATCTCATAGAAACGTATAAAATTCTGACGGGATTGGACAGGTTAGATGCAGGTAGAATGTTCCCGATGTTGGGGAAGTCCAGAACCAGGGAACACAGTCTAAGGATAAGGGGTAAGCCATTTAAGACCAAAATGAGGAGAAACTTCTTCACTCGGAGAGTTGTTAACCTGTGGCATTCTCTTCCACAGAAAGTTGTTGAGTCCAGTTCGTTGGACATATTCAGGAGGGAGTTAGATGTGTCCCTTATGGCTAAAGGGATCAGGGGGCATGGAGAGAAGGCTGGGGTGGGGTACTGAGGTTGAATGATCAGCCATGATCATATTGAATTGCGGTGCAGGCTCGAAGGGCTGAATGGCCTACTCCTGGACCTATTTTCTATGTTTCTATGTTTCATAAATCCATGCTGACTTGGACCGAACGTGTCGCTGCTTTCCAAATGCGCTGCTATTTGATCTTTAATAATTGATTCCAACAGTTTCCCCACTACTGATGTCAGGCTAATCGGTCTATAATTCCCCATTTTCTTTCTCCCTCCTTTTTTTAAAAATGGAGTTACATTAGCTACCCTCCAGTCCATAGGAACTGATCCAGAGTCGATAGACTGTTGGAAAATGATCACCAATGCATCCACTATACCCAATACCCCAAAACGCCAGACTAGCCTCAACTCTCTCCCAAACCCCAGCCCACTTACCTTGTCCCCCTCCTGGCTCCATAATCTTCATCCACTTTCTCTCTCACTTGCAGCCTCTCACCTCCAAGTCCTGGTACATGCCTCCAGTCCAAATGCGTGTTGGCTACCATCCTGCTGTGTATGCCTTGAATTTAAAAAAATATTCAAGGTAGAAATCGACAGCTTCAGTAAAAGAACGTATGCAAACAATAAAGAGTGGTTGTGAAAGATACAGGACACAGTGAACAAAACTTGTAGAATGAAAAAAACTTTAAAAAAAGGCAAAAACAATCAGAGAGATAGACACCTGAATGAGAAAGTATCAGAGCTGGAGATCAAGGAAAGACAGAGTAATAGACAAACAAAGATAGAGAAAAAAACAGAGCCAGAGTGGGAAATACCAAGAGCTTACAAAAAAAAGGCAATTTTGTTTTTATTTTCTTACCATGCGCAATGTCCCTCACTAGGTCAACTTAAAAAGTTGGGAGATCAAAAAGGCTGTAACTTTGTTACCAAAGAAGCAAATAGAAATAAAAAGTATCCAACAAGCAGAATAAGAACATTCGATCAGATGTAATTTTATATTTCTGCTTTGACTAAGAGCAGCAAATGTAGTTTTTTAAAAATTTGTTCATGGCAAGGCCAGCATTTATTGCCCAACCCTAATTGCCTTTGAACTGCTGCAGTCCTTGTGGTGAAGGAACTCCCACAGTGCTGTTAGGGAGGGAGTTCCAGGATTTTGATCCAGCTACAATGAAGGAACGGCGATATACTTCCAAGTCAGGATGATGTGTGACTTGGAGGGGAATGTGGAGGTGGTGGTGTTCCCATGCGTCTGCTGCCATTGTCCTTCTAGGTGGTAGAGGTCGTGGGTTTGGGAGGTGCTGCTGAAGATGCCTTGGTGAGTTGCTACAGTGCATCTTGCAGATGGTATGCACTGCACCCATGGTATGCCGGTGGTGGAGAGAGTGAATGTTTAAGATGGTGGATGGGGTGCCAATCAAGCTAGCTAATTTGTCCTGGATGGTGTCGAGATTCTTGAGTATTGTTGGAGCTGCACGCATCCAGGCAAGTGGAGAGTATTCCATCACACTCCTGACTTGTGCCTTGTAGATGGTGGAAAGGCTTTGGGGAGTCAGGAGGTGAGTCACTCACCACAGAATACCCAGCCTCTGACCTGCTCTTGTTGTCACAGTATTTATGTAGCTGGTCCAGTTAAGTTTCAGGTCAATGGTGACCCCCAGGATGTTGATAGTGTGGGATTCGGCGATGGTAATGCTGTTGAATGTCAAGGGGCGGTGGTTAGATTCTCTCTTGTTGGAGATGGTCATTGCCTGGCACTTGTGTTGTGTGAATGTTACTTGCCACTTATCAGTCCAAGCCTGAATGTCGTCCAGGTCTTGCTGCATGTGTGCATGGACTGCTTCATTATCTGAGGAGTTGCGAATGGCATTGGACACTGCAGTCATCAGCGAACATCCCCACTTCTGACCATAAGTTGAAGGGAAGGTCATTGATGAAGCAACTGAAGATGGCTGGGCCGAGGATACTGCCCTGAGGAACTCCTGCAGCGATCTCCTGGGGCTGTGATGATTGACCTCCAGCCACCACAACCATCTTCCTTTGTGCTAGGTATGACTCCAGTCACTGGAGAGTTTTCCCCCTGATTCCCATAGACATCAGTTTTACTTAGGCTCTTTGATGCCACACTCGGTCAAATGCTGCCTTGATGTCAAGGGCAGTCACTTTCACCTCACCTGGTTGAGCTAATCCTTTATTGGGTTCATAAAATACATTATATAATGCACATTGCTTACATCATTCAAGAATATGACCCAGTATGTGCTTCTATATGTCACATTTTATATTTTGATTTGTCTTCATTTTATACACATATCTTGTTGAAATGACTCTTATCTAATCTGGATCTATAATTTTGCATTGCTCCCCCACCCCTTTAAAACACGAGAAAACAATAATGGTGAAATGTAAAAACAGTTTTAAGTTATAAATTTGATAACCAAAATAGAATCCATGGCACAGATCCAGGACTTAACCAGGTTTAACAAAGTCTGTAAATAGTAAATCCAAACTACTTAATTGTATAACTTATTGTATTGTTAAGTGGACCAAAAATGAACAAAGTTCCAATCAGGCTTTTCATGAATGGAATTAATCTCATCGTTCACAATTGCTGACCAAATATGCAATCTATGAGCACAAAAACCAGTGCCAACACAGAGGGAGCTTTAATGCTCAACAGCTCAAGATAAGCTACTCCTTGTATTCATGTGCAAGCAATTGTCCTTCTAAAAGGTATTTTTGTGAGCTTAAGGATAAAATTTAAGGAAGATGGAGGCAGGCAGCACATCACTGTCTTGTCCCAACCCAACACTCCAGAAAAGGGAACCCCGTGCACCTGAACCTGACTAACCAAGGGCGTCACACCATACTGAAACAGTATGCACAATCATGCTGTCAGACTCAATATATCAAACTGTTAACGTCTTAAATAAAAATAAACCTGCAACAATATTTTAAAAGACAGTCTGTATTAAAAGTCTGTTTTTATCAAATATCACCATCATAGATTAACATATGAATCCATATAGTGGATTTCTTGTGAAATATTTGTATAATCAACTGGCTGGACTTGTAATCAACTGTTAATCACTCAATAAACATGCAGTGATGGAGGTCACAATCGTTAACCTTTCCATCTGGCTTTTCTCATCAGTAACATGGTCTTTATTTACTGCTGCACATGCCAGGACATTTGCTGCGGACCAAAAAAAAGACAAAACAGAACAGAAATAACTGTATTAAAATAAGATACTATGGGTGTGATTACACGGCTGTAACCACATTTTTTTGTTCGGGTGACCATTATAAGCAACTTGAGCTTTGCTTTGCGATTTGTGGTCTCTATTTGAATTCCAATTATTACTTTGTAAATTAGCCTCAGTTATCTATTATTCTTTCTGCAATGTGAACAGATATTGTACATCATACACTCAAGGGGTGAACTTGCACCATGCAATAATATTATTGGTGCAATGTGACTGCATTCATCTCCACATATATCTTGCTCTTGGTGCAGAAATTTAGCCTTTAATGGGAGGACTCTCTTGTTGCTTGATCATCAATTCTTTGCTCAGAAGGAAAGCGTTTTGATTGGATTCACGTCCAAGGAAGTTTTTGAGCTTTTCCATGCCATCTAAAGTTCTGCCCGGTTTGAGGATACAGTCTCTGTACTTTATACCAACCTATTGATGGGAAAAGGAAAGTCTTACTGGTGTACTTTAGTGTCTGTTACTTTTCAAAATGTGCCAACAATTAATAATCATTTAAATATTGCCATCCCTCGATATTAACCTTACTCTGGGCTACTCCCACACAATGAGGCAGGAAGTGACTTGTGTGGATCCACTACTGGGAGTTTAAGTCTGTGGAGGATATCATTCAAAAATGATAAAGGCACTAGCAAAGTAGATCATGTAGCTTTATTTTATCATTCTCCACCTACTTGGAGTTCTTGTTGGCAAAGGGTTTTCTGCTTGAAGCAGGTCAGGAAGTTGCAAGGAAATGTGTGCAGTAAAACCTTTGGCTGAGGAGATGGTTCTCTTCCCACCAAATGGCAACTGTTTGATTTACTCAACTAGCCATGAGGCCAGCTTGTGGTGTTAATTTCCCGAGGCTGGGGTTCCTGACAGTGCAAATAACTGCCAAGACATTCGAACATTTCTAATCCAATCAACAAGCAGGATAGTATTTCTTTCCTGGCATTACCATTTCAATTTGGCTCATCATCCCTTTTGTCTCTCTAATTTCTCCTGCCTTCCACCCTATCACAGACCTTTTCTTTTGTTCCTTCTTCCCCTCCTCCTTTCAGTGCTTGTTAAGAATCTGTTCTTTCCGAACACTCGCCAGTACTAACAAAGGGTCATTGACCCCAAACGTCAACTCTGCTTTCTCTCCACAGATGCTGCCTGACCTCTGAGATTTCCAGCATTTTCTGTTTTTATTCCAGATTCCAGTATCCGCAGTATTTTGTTTTTGTATCAGTAGTTCTTTCCAATCTGCAAAGTTAAATCTATATTTTTGAAGCAAATAAAATGGAGATAGTATTACAGAACCATTTTTAGTAAGAATTTTAGAGAATGTCCAAACCGAGCTTAGTCATTGTGACTGATGAGTTAAAGAAGTTTCAAACAAGATACTGTAATTGACTAACTCGCTGTGCACACACCAAGGCTAGCTGGAGCATCTTTGTTTTTAAGTGGATCTCCCTTAGTGATGCTCATGGTAGATCGGAGAATGTTGTTTTCGAAGAACAGCAGTATTACATTATACGGCACAGAATTACTCTACTGCTAAGGGTGAAACTGTATACCTTGTGATTATAACTTCTAGAAATAAGCACTTCCTGACGTCAATTAGAGGGTTACCGTTTCCCTGTAGCTTGGCAGCTGCTTGTAAATCCTTTGTTTCTTCTCAAGGTTCTAAGAAATGACTAGTTTCCCTTTCCTTTTTATTCTTTCTTTCTTAAAAATAGTTTTGCAAGACTTTGATATGTATAGTTAGATCCATATTGCTTGGAACAAGTTTCGCTTTTTGTTTTCAAAATTGATAAATCCCAGTTGCCTGAAATCTAAGCAATTCGTGGGAGGCCATGGAAGAATCATAATATGTCAGAAGGGTCATTTGGTATGTAGAGAGTGTGGGGATAAAAACTTAAAGGAGCAGTCTCTGATGATTTTTATCCCCTGTTGACAAGTTGGGCTATTCAAAATATTGTGTTTGGAAGATAACCAATGAAGATGAACCACTGTTAAATGATGTACAGTCTTGTTATACTGGTGACAATCTGAAGTGACCCAATACTTGATTTAACAGAAAACGAGGATAAAAAAAAATCCCTGCAATGTTTTACCATAGGATCCATTATACGATTATTTTTGAAGAGGCTGTAGAACTTGTCCATGGAAAAAACCTCACTGAACAGGTACCCATAGTACTGACCATCATAGCTACCTGTCAGATGCCCCAAAGTAGCAGACATATTTGTTTCTGAAAAACAAAACAAACAAATAAGCTCACATTTCTTGTCAAGAAACCATACATGTAAATATAAAAGACTGCAGTTTGCCCTATTTTTTTTTACTTTTTAAGTACAGGTACTGTGAATGAAGGCGCATTCTGTGCTTCAATGCATTATTCAGGAAGAATGGAAAAGCAGAATTTTTTTTGACAAGGGGAGAGACTAGTAAATTCAGAGGGATTTGGGGGTCTTTGTGCACAAATCACAGAAAGTTAATATACAGTTAATGTACAGCAAGCAATTAGGAAGGCAAATGGCATGTTAGCCTTTATTGCAAGGGGGTTGGAGTACCCAAGGAAGGAAATCTTGCTACAATTCTACAGAGCTTTGTTGAGACTACACCTGGAGTACTGTGTATAGTTTTGGTTCCCTTACGTAAGGAAGGTTATACTTGCCTTAGAGGCGGTGCAACGAAGGATCACTAGATTGAATCCTGGGATGAGAGGGCTGTCCTATGAGGAGAGATTGCGTAGAATAGGCCCATATTCTCTGAAGTTTAGAAGAATGAGAGGTGACCTCACAGAAATGTGTAAAAATCTTAGAAGGCTTGACAGGGATGCTGCTGAAAGGCTGTTTCGCCTGGCTAGAGAGTCTAGAACTAGCATTCACAGTCTCAGGATAAGGGTCGGCCTTTTAGGACTGAAATGAGGAGAAATTTCTTCACTTAGAGGGTTGTGAATATTTTGAATTCTGTACCCCAGACTGAGATCGATACATTTTTGGCCACTGAAGGATGTGGGGATCAGGCGAGAATATAGAGCTAATGTAAAAGTTCAGCTGAGATCTTATTGAATGGCGGAGCAAGCTCGATGGGCTGTGTGGCCTACTCCTGATCCTATTTCTTGTGTTCTTATGTACCCTTTAAATTGCCACTAAGGAGTCATCCTCTACTGAATGACCTGTATTTAAATGGCAGGTTAGTCGTCATCAGATGTATTTTCCTTCATTAATGCCGTAGCCAATGTTCCCGGTAAGATGCGCGAACTCTCTGCTGGTCCCACGCAGTCCGGGACTGAAGTTTTCAATGTAAAGTTTCACGCATGTGTGACACTTTGGGGCAGCACACACCCGCCCCCCCCCCCCACAGCAAAAATAAGAGGGAACATTGGCCGTAGCCATGTTGAGCATTGTTAAGGAGGCAGGCCGCTGCTTACTTTTAAATAGCCGACAAGCTGAATGCAGCCAATCGTAAAATGGTTGACCCACTCAGCAGCATGCCAAATTTAAAACTGCAAAAAATTCCATTGCCGCCTTCAGCGTGCCGAGAAACAGCTGACCACGCTCCACTGCTGCAAGTGCCCGAGGGGCATTCATTCCCCCTCCCCCACCAGCGACAGACTTTGACGGACTTCCCAGTACCACTAGAAATCAAACGTGCACTCAACAATATCTGAATTCGCTGAACTAGGAAAATCTAGGCTCAGTGTTGGGAATCATGGGCAGGTGCAAATCCCGCCTGCTACAGTTCGGGTGTAATTACCACTGAAAATGAAAATTCTGTCCTCTGTCTCCAAGAAAAATATATCTGATATACAATCTAGGAGACACATTGGAAGGAATTTTAACCCCGCACCCCCACTTTTTGCAGGGTGGGTGAGGGTTAAAAATGTTTTAAATGGTCAACCAGACCCCAACCCACTCACTTCCAGTTTTAACAGAGGCTGGTCTTCACGGTAGAAGACACTAAAAACATCCCAATAGCGGATAATCAAGGGGCAATAGGGAGGAAGGAACTAAAAACAATCACTATCACTAAAGAAGTAGTATTCGGTGAAATAATGGGACTAAAGGATCCGAGGAAAAGATCCTCTCGGAATGAGTGATCACAGTATGGTTGAATTTGTAATACAGATTGAGGGTGAGGAAGTAGTGTCTCAAACGAGCGTACTATGCTTAAACAAAGGGGACTACAGTGGGATGAGGGCAGAGTTGGCTAAAGTAGACTGGAAACACAGACTAAACAGTGGCATAATTGAGGAACAGTGGAGGACTTTTAAGGAGTTCTTTCATAGTGCTCAACAAAAACATATTCCAGTGAAAAAGAAGGGCGGTAAGAGAAGGGATAACCAGCCGTGGATAACCAAGGAAATAAAGGAGAGTATCAAATTAAAAACCAATGCGTATAAGGTGGCCAAGGTTAGTGGTAAAATAGAAGATTGGGAAAATTTTAAACGACAGCAAAGAATGACTAAGAAAGCAATAAAGAAAGGAAAGATAGATTACGAAGGTAAACTTGCGCAAAACATAAAAACAGATAGTAAAAGCTTTTACAGATATATAAATCGGAAAAGAGTGACTAAAGTAAATGTTGGTCCCTTAGAAGATGAGAAGGGGGATTTAATAATGGGAAATGTGGAAATGGCTGAGACCTTAAACAATTATTTTGCTTCGGTCTTCACAGTGGAAGACACAGAAATCATGCCAGAAATTGCTGGTCACAGGAATGTGGGAAGGGAGGACCTTGAGACAATCACTATCACTAGGGGGGTAGTGCTGGACAGGCTAATGGGACTCAAGGTAGACAAGTCCCCTGGTCCTGATGAAATGCATCCCAGGGTATTAAAAGAGATGGCGGAAGTTATAGCAGATGCATTCGTTATAATCTACCAAAATTCTCTGGACTCTGGGGAGGTACCAGCAGATTGGAAAGCAGCTAATGTAACGCCTCTGTTTAAAAAAGGGGGCAGACAAAAGGCAGGTAACTATAGGCCAGTTAGTTTAACATCTGTAGTGGGGAAAATGCTTGAAACTATCATTAAGGAAGAAATAGCGGGACATCTATATAGGAATAGTGCAATCAAGCAGATGCAGCATGGATTCATGAAGGGGAAATCATGTTTAACTAATTTACTGGAATTCTTTGAGGATATAACGAGCATGGTGGATAGAGGTGTACCGATGGATGTGGTGTATTTAGATTTTCAAAAGGCATTCGATAAGGTGCCACACAAAAGGTTACTGCAGAAGATAAAGGTACACGGAGTCAGTGGAAATGTATTAGCATGGATAGAGAATTGGCTGGCTAACAGAAAGCAGAGAGTCGGGATAAATGGGTCCTTTTCGGGTTGGAAATCGGTGGTTAGTGGTGTGCCACAGGGATCGGTGCTGGAACCAAAACTGTTTACAATATACATAGATGACCTGGAAGAGGGGACAGAGTGTAGTGCAACAAAATTTGCAGATGACACAAAGATTAGTGGGAAAGCGGGTTGTGTAGAGGACACAGAGAGGCTGCAAAGAGATTTAGATAGGTTAAGCGAATGGGCTAAGGTTTGGCACATGGAATACAATGTCGGAAAATGTGAGGTCATCCACCTTGGGGAAAAAAAACAGTAAAAGGGAATATTATTTGAATGGGGAGAAATTACAACATGCTGCGGTGCAGAGGGACCTGGGGGTCCTTGAGCATGAATCCCAAAAAGTTTGTTTGCAGGTACAGCAGGTAATCAGGAAGGCGAATGGAATGTTGGCCTTCATTGCGAGAGGGATGGAGTACAAAAGCAGGGAGGTCCTTCTACAACTGTATAGGGTATTGGTGAGGCCGCACCTGGAGTACTGCATGCAGTTTTGGTCACCTTACTTAAGGAAGGATATACTAGCTTTGGAGGGGGTACAGAGACGATTCACGAGGCTGATTCCGGAGATGAGGGGGTTACCTTATGATGATTGATTGAGTAGACTGGGTCTTTACTCGTTGGACTTCAGAAGGATGAGGGGTGATCTTATAGAAACATTTAAAATAATGAAAGGGGTAGACAAGATAGAGGCAGAGAGGTTGTTTCCACTGGTCGGGGAGACTAGAACTAGGGGGCACAGCCTCAAAATACGGGAAGCCAATTTAAAACCGAGTTGAGAAGGAATTTCTTCTCCCAGAGGGTTCTGTATCTGTGGAATTCTCTGCCCAAGGAAGCAGTTGAGGCTAGCTCATTGAATGTATTCAAGTCACAGATAGATAGATTTTTAACCATTAAGGGAATTAAGGGTTATGGGGAGCAGGCGGGCAAGTGGAGCTGAGTCCACGGCCAGATCAGCCATGATCTTGTTGAATGGCGGAGCAGGCTCGAGGGGCTAGATGGCCGACTCCTGTTCCTAATTCTTATGTTCTTATGTTCTTATGTTCAAATCCCTTGGACCTGATGGCTTGCATCCTAGGGTCTTAAAATAAGTGGCTGCAGAGATAGTGGATGCATTGTTTGTAATCTGCCAAAATTCCCTGGATTCTGGGGCGGTTCCAGTAGATTGGAAAACCACAAATGGAACACCTCTATTTAAAAAAGGAGGAAAACAAAAAGCAGGAAACTATTGACAAGTTAGCCTAACATCTGTCATTGGGAAAATGCTGGAGTTGATTACTAAGGAAGCAGTAGGGCGGGGAGGGGGGACATTTGGAAAAGCATAATTCAATCAAGCAGAGTCCGCACGTGTTTATGAAAGGGGAAAAAAATCATGTTTGACAAATTTGCTGGAATTCTTTGAGGATGTAACGAGCAGGGTGGATAAGGGGGAACCAGTGGATGTTGTGTATTTGGATTTCTAGAAGGCATTCGAGAAGTTGCCACATTAGGGGTTACTGCACGATAAAAGCTCACAGGGTTGGGGGTAATATATTAGCATGGATAGAGGATTGGCTAACTAACAGAAATCAGAGAGTCAGGATAAATGGGTAATTTTGGCAAACAGTGACTAGTGGGGTGCCGCAGGGATCGGTGCTGGGGCCTCAACTATTTACAATTTATTAATGACTTGGATGAAGGGACCGAGTGTAATGTAGCCAAGTTTGCTGATGATACAACACCTGGAATACTGTATACAGTTTTGGTCTCCGTATTTAAGGAAGGATATACTTGCATTGGAGGTTGTTTAGAGAAGGTTCACTAGGTTGATTCCGGAGATGAGGGGGTTGACTTATGAAGATAGGTTGAGTACGTTGGGCCTATACTCATTGGAGTTCAGAAGAATGGGAGGTGATCTTATTAAAACATATAAGATAATGAGGCTGCTCGACAAGGTGGATGCAGAGAGGATATTTCCACTCATAGGGTAAACTAAAACTAGGGGACATCGTCTCAGAATAAGGGGTCGCCCATCTAAACTGAGATGAGGAATTTCTGCTCTCAGAGGGTTGTAAATCTGTGGAATTCTCTGCCCCAGAGAGCTCTAGAGGCTGAGTCATTGAATATATTTAAGGCGGAGACAGACAGATTTTTGAGCGATAAGGGAATAAAGGGTTCCGGGGAGCGGGCATGGAAGTGGATCTGAGTCCATGATCAGATCAGCCATGATCTTATTAAATGGTGGAGCAGGCTCAAGGGGCCAGGTGGTCTACTCCTGCTATTTCTTATGCTCTTACGATCGGAGGTGCATGCGATCAACCAGCTCTCAGGAGGCGAGTCACTAAATTTGTTTAAGGAGGATGTGTCCCTACAATTTAAATGAACATTTTATTTGTGAAACGACTGCAGGCCGGTTTCCAGGATTGTTATGTACGCATGCCAATGATGTAATGATGTACTGAAACACTAGACCTGAATGTACCTTCACTCTGTATATACCTTACCAGTACACCAGAGGGTGCTGCTGCTGGAGACCTAAGTGTCACCTGTACCCTGCAGGTAACCCAGTAAAAAAAGGGAGCTCACCTCTTGATGTCCTCATGCTAGGAGCTGCAATAAAGGACTACAGTCTGTACAGTTCAAATGCCATAACCCTGCCTTGTGGAGTCATTTACAGAGTGCCTACATACACAATAACTGGCGACGTGGTTACGAATTCCACGCACAGCGTGTCTAATCTCAGCAACTTCCAACAATTCACTGATGGGGAGGATTGGGATGCCTTCGTGGAAAGGTTAGAACAGTTCTTCATTGCCAACGACCTGGATGGGGACTCACCGGCCACGCTGATGAACAAGCGCAGGACCATCCTGCTCAGCAGTTGTGAGCCCACTATCCACGGCCTTGTCAGGGACCTACTAGCCCCAGTGAAGACACCAACCAAGAGCTATGAGGAGCTCATAACCCTAATACAAGAGCAACTGAAACCCAAAGAGAGCATCCTCACAGCCAGGCACTGGTTTTACACTCACCGGTGACCCGAAGGCCAAGAAATTGCTAAGTATGCTGCAGAGTTAAGAAGGTTGGCTGCACCGTGTGATTTTGGCAACCACATTACCGAAGCACTAAGGGACATATTTGTTATTGGAATCAGCCACAAGGGCCTCCTCCACAAACTGCTCTCGGCGGACATCACAGTCACCCTGCAGAAGGCAATTAAAATGAGCCTGGCCTACATGATTTTGGTCTACGGCTCCAGACGAATGATGACCCACACCCAGGACTCTAAACCGATGAGCGCAGTGAGCAGAATGATGACTTTCAAAGGCAGAAATGCTGCCCCGAGTCCCGCAACCCTGAGTCCGCCACATGGGGCCAATCAGTTAGCCCTGTGCTGGCGCTGTGGAGGAAACCACAGGGGCAACCAGTGCCGCTACAAAGACTATACCTGCAAAGGCTGCAATGCAAATGGTCACCTTCAGAGAATGTGCAGAAAAAGTTTTACTCACCACGTCGCTGAAGAGTTGGCTGATCACCCGGGCTCCGACACTGATGAAGATGAAGCTGCTCAACCCCTGGAAGAGTATGGAATTTATACCTGCTCCACCGAGAGTTCCACATGGAAGATGGAAGTGGACATCAACGGAGTTCCAGTTTCGATGGAGATCGACCCAGGAGTGAGCCAATCTTTGATGAGTCAGGTGACCTTCAAAAAACTTTGGAACAATCACGCTGAACGACCAAAACTGTCTCCTATCCAGGCAAAGCTGCTCACCTACACCAAAGGCACCATCCCAGTCGTTGGCAACGTGGACGTCCAGGTTTCCCAGGGCAGCGTGATGAACAAGCTCCCCCTGTGGGTTGTTGCCGGCAATGGTCCAATGCTGCTGGGACGAAGTTGGATGAAGCAGGTCCAAGTAGGTCGAAGCAACAACAGCCTCCAGGCCCCAGCGATCAACATTCCACGCAGCCCCGAACTTGGATCCATTGCTGCACCTAGAAATCCTACCGTCGAGCTTGACTGCGCGACGACGACTGCACAACACCGTTGCGAGATCACCCAACCAAAGTGTCCAGACCTCACCTTCCAGGCCGTCGCAGGACTCCAAGGAAAGAAGATCGTTGAAAAAGGTGGATTCCCGACATCTGTGGCCGAACCTGAGAGGGGATCTCATAGAAACGTTTAAAATTCTGACGGGTTTAGACAGGTTAGATGCAGGAAGAATGTTCCCAATGTTGGGGAAGTCCAGAACCAGGGGTCACAGTCTAAGGATAAGGGGTAAGCCATTTAGGACCGAGATGAGGAGAAACTTCTTCACCCAGAGAGTGGTGAACCTGTGGAATTATCTACCACAGAAAGTTGTTGAGGCCAATTCACTAAATATATTAAAAAAGGAGTTAGATGAATTCCTTACTACTCGGGGGATCAAGGGGTATGGTGAGAAAGCAGGAATGGGGTACTGAAGTTGCATGTTCAGCCATAATCTCATTGAATGGCGGTGCAGGCTCGAAGGGCCGAATGGCCTACTCCTGCACCTATTTTCTATGTTTCTATGTTTCTATCCCCCCGTGGGAGACCCCCTGACCATGTAGCCTGGGCTTTTGGGACAAATGTGATCCCCCAGGAAGGGCTCACACACACCCAGTGGGAACAGACCCACTGCAGGGACAGCAGTCAATGGGCAGCACAGCCACCACCACTGGCAACCTACACCCCCTGACCACCAGGGCCAGCACCGGGAGCGAGAGGTCAGTACCTTCCAGCTTTCCTGGTGGACACTGAGATGACCAGACTTCCACCACCAGTGGGGGACAAGGGGTCCACACAGTCCTGTGGCCCTCCACCAAACACTACCACTTACCCACTCTACAGTGTAAGTACCCTACCCATTGCACTGGTTCCACCACTTAGGAATCCTCCAACAGTGACACCCACATGGTCTGTGTGTGAGGCGGGGGGAAATGTATGAGGCCAGCCTCAAGCACAGGGATCACACCTAGCACAGGGATCACACCTGGCACCCACACAACCCTCACCACAACCTCCCACAGCCCACTACTGATCACCTCCCCTGGTCATGGCAATAAGGACTTGGGAAAGGCTTAGGGGGAAGTGTTGTTATGTATGCATGCCAATAATGTAATGATGACCTGAATGTATCTTCACCCTGTATATACCTTACCTGTACACCAGAGGGTGCTGCTGCTGGAGTCCTAAGAGTCACCTGTACCCTGCAGGTAACCCAGTGTAAAAGGGAGCTCACCTCTTGCTATCCTCATGCTAGGAGCTGCAATAAAGGACTACAGTGTGTACAGTTCAAGTGCCATACTCCTGCCTCGTGGAGTCATTAACAGAGTGCCTACATACACAATGCAGGGGATCAGGGAACCCGGTAGCTGAAGGGAGGTGAGAATGACCTGATCCATCTGGAAGTGCCTTTATAGCACTTCCTGTCGGCCAGGAGGAGCAGTGGTGCTTTGCGCCGGCCCACCGAGCTTCCCTGTTTATAGCCCTGTGATAGGCCGAGCCCCCCCATCCCGGCCCCATGACGTCGGACTTCCCACAACCCACAGTGTCTGAAACACCACATGACCGATGTCAGACCTCTTCCCCCCACCTCCCCCTGCGATGTAGGACGTATCTCCGATCGCCTGCCCACCTCCTGCCCACTTGTCCGTCTGGCTGGTTGACTGCCGGGCAGGAAATCTGTAAATTTTTTAAACTCGGTCCTGCTTTAAAATAAAGAGAAGAATTTTTAAAAATGTTAAAAAACTGTGAGAATTGCAATTTTAATGGCAATATAATACGTGGGAAATTTTATTAAGGTTTACTGCAGCAGTAGCTATAATACTGCACAGTAGGAAATGTGCTTTCAGGATGAACTTTAGTATCCATTAGAAATGCACAAAGTCATCATCATCATAGGCAGTCCCTCAGAATTGAGGAGGACTTGCTTCCACTCTTAGCATGAGTTCTTAGATGGCTGAACAATCCAATACGGGAGCCACAGTCTCTGTCACAGGTGGGGCAGATAGTCATTGAGGGAAGGGGTGGGTGGTACTGGTTAGCCGCACGCTCTTTCCACTGCCTACGCTTGTTTTCTGCATGCTCCCGGCAATGAGATTCGAGGTGCTGAGCGCCCTCTCGGATGCACTTCCTCCAGTTAAGGCAGTCTCTGGCGAGGGATTCCCAGGTGTCAGTGGGGATGTTGCATTTTATCAGGGAAGCTTTGAGGGTATCTTTGTAACGTTTCCTCTGCCCACTTTTGGCTCGTTTGCCGTGAAGGAGTTCCGACTAAAGCGCTTATTTTGGGAATCTTGTGTCAGGCATGCGAACAATATGGCCTGCCCAGCAGAGCTGATCAAGTGTGGTCAGTGCTTCAATGTTGGGGATGTTGGCCTGGCCGAGGACACTGATGTTGGTGCGTCTGTCCTCCCAGGGGATTTGTAGGATCTTGCGGAGACATCGTTGGTGGTATCTCTCCAGCGACTTGAAGTGTCTGCTGTACAGGGTCCATGTGTCTGAGCCATACATGAGGATGGGTATTACTACAGCCCTGTAGACAATGAGCTTTGTGGCAGTTTTGAGGGTCTGGTCTGTTGTGTCCTTGGATGCTCCAATAATGACTCCATGAGGCAATGTGTTGTACTTGAACTGTAGTGACCTTAGTCCTTTATTTGTTAACTCCAGAGCGAGGATCACAGTTGTGGCCTGCCTTTTATACTAGGCCAGGCACACCTGTACAGGTAATCTACAAGTCTCCCACTGCTGTGCCCTCTGGTGGCACACCTTGTGATAGCACCAACAGTAGCCATGTAGGATACATGACATGGTCTTAAAACACTCTTTTCCTCAGGCGGCCGAAGGCTGCACTGGCGCACTGGAGGCGGTGTTGAATCTCGTCGTCAATACCTGCTCTTGTTGATAAGAGGCTCCCAAGGTATGGGAAATTATCCACGTTGTCCAGGGCCGCGTACTCAGCACATGGTTCCCTTTGGATTATTGATGGTCTGGTGAAAGCTACTCACACATATCTTTAACCATAGATTCCACCTGCCAGAAGAAAAGGTGAACACTGATTCATTACAGTCCTTCAAGAAGGCGATAGATGGACTTCTGTAAAAAGAAGTCACCACAGCATATGGAAGATAAGAGTAAATCATTCTGGATAATAATTAACATTTTGGGATTCCCTGGGGTTTTCCTGTGGGAGATCATAGAGGAATCTTTGACAGAAGGTCTCTTGAATTGGCCACAGCTCTCTGGTTTTCTTGGCTGCCCCAGTGGGTTTGGGGAGGGAGGGGGGGCGAAGGAAGGATTTGTATATGGGGAGGGAATCAACATGGATGGGATGACCATGTATGGGCCTGATGCCTTTTCTGTTCTCGGATACTTAAACAAAAGGAAATAGGTTTGAAGTTTGTGTCTGCAGGTCTGTACCTGGTGATGCGGGTATTCCAAGAATTTCTTCACAGTTTTTGGCGTACTCCTCTGCCGTGTTAGCAGTTGACTTTGTATGGATTGACTGGTCAACCTTACACAAAACAATCTGCCGTAGATTTAGAAGACCTGTTTGGGGAGAAAAAAAGATAATGTAGACTTCTTCTAAAATTAAATGAGAAATGATTGGGAATGGGAAACAATGGGCCCAAGTTTCCACATGATTTGCGCCTGATTTTTAGGAGCAACTGGTGGAGAACGGACTATCTTAGAAATCGCAATTCTCCACATTTTTTTTTCTGCAGTTCTAGTCAGGTAGAACAGTTCAACTTTGGAACAGAATTTTTTCTTCAAAAGGGGGCGTGTCCGGCCACTGACGCCTGATTTGAAAGTTTCCACAGTGAAAACGTACTCCAAACTAAAGTAGAATGGAGCAAGTGAGGATTTTTGTAGAACTGAAAAAACCTGTTGTACACATTAAAAAATCAGGCGCAGGTTACAAATTAGGCGTCCAGAACGAGGTGGGGGGGGGAGCGGGGGGGAAGGGAAGTCATTAAATTCTATAATAAATCCTTATTTATACTTATACAAATATTATACAAATAAATCCAACCTGAATAAACATTTATAAGCAAAGAAAAGATTAAATAAACCATCTTCCTACCTGTGTGAAAGTGCTTCAGACAGGCCTTTCGGGACCGAAGGCTGAACGGGCCGGCCCGAGACTTTGGGCAGGGCCCGTCCCCAGCACCAGATTTACAGGTAGGTGGCATTGGGTTGGGTTGGGTCGGGTCGGGGAGGTTCGGTTCAGTTCGGGGCGGGGGGGGGAGAGAGAGAGAGAGAGAGCGGGGGAGAGAGAGAGAGAGGGGGGGAGGGAGAGAGAGAGGGGGGGAGGGAGAGAGAGAGAGGGAAGGAGGGAGGTCAGGTCGGATCCAGTCCGGGAGCGGGAGTCGGGTCGGGTCGGGTCGGGTCCAGTGGGGGGGGGTCGAGTCGGGTCGGGGGGAGGGAGCGCGGGTCGGGTCGGGTCGGGTCCAGTCGGGGGGGCGGGGAGCGGGAACAGGAGCGTGGGTCAAGTCGGGTCTAGGGGGGGGGGGGCGGAGCGGGAATAGGAGCTCGGGTTGGGTCGGGTCAGGTCGGGTCCGGGGGGGGGGGCGGAGCGGGAACAGGAGCGCGGGTCGGGTCGGGTCGGGTCGGGTCTGGGGGGGGGGGGGGCGGAGCGGGAACAGGAGCTCGGGTTGGGTCGGGTCGGGTCGGGTCCGGGGGGGGGGGGGTGGCGGAGCGGGAACAGGAGCGCGGGTCGGGTCGGGTCGGGTCCAGTCGGGGGGGGGGGGAGCGGGAACAGGAGCCCGGGTCGGGTCGGGTCCAGTCGCAGGGGGGGGTGCGGAGCGGGAACAGGAGCGCGGGTTGGGTCGGGTCGGGTCGGGTTCAGTCGGGGAGGCGGGGAGCGGGATCAGGAGCGCGGGTCGGGTCGGGTCGGTCGGGGGGGGGGGAAGCAGGGGCTGGCCGTGGGAGGAGCCTTATTCACGCAGCCCCAGTGAGGCCATTGGGCCAGGGCTAGGGGCTGCTTGCTTCGGGCCCCTCCCACACAGTTCGGCGCCTGGAGCTACTGCACTTGCGTGCCGACTGTAGCGCGCATGTGCAGAGGTCCCGGCACTGTTTTCAGCGCCGGGACCTGGCTCCGCCCCCCCACAGCTCGTGCTGGCTGCACCAAGGGCCAGAGGACCTGCAGGGAGGTGGAGAATGCGGAGGATTTTTTTAGGCGCACTTTGTGGCGCGAAAAACGGGCGTCCAGGTCGCGACTGCGCCGTTCTAGGCGCGGCTCGAAACTTGGGCCCATAGTAGCCAAGTTTGCTGATGATACAAAGATGGGTGCCAAAGCAAGTTGTAAGGAGGACACGAAAAATCTGCAAAGGGATATAGACAGGTTAAGTGAGAGGGCAAAAATTTGGCAGATAGAGTATAATGTGGGAAAATGTGAGGTTACCCACTTTGGCAGAAAAAATAGAAAAGAAAATTATAATTTAAATGGAGAAAAATTGCAAAGTGCTGCAGTACAGAGGGATCTGGGGGTCCTTGTACATCAAACACAAATAGTTAGTATGCAGGTACAGCAAGTAATCAGGAAGGCAAATGGAATGTTGGCCTTTATTTCAAGGGGGATAGAGTATAAAAGCAGAGAAGTCTTGCTCCAACTGTACAGGGACTAGAAAGATAGAAAGAAGAAAAGTAAAAGTGGAGGGCACAGAAACCCAAGGCCAAAAAGCCAAAAGAGCCACTTTACAGCAAAATTCTAAAGGGGCAAAGTGTGTTATAAAGACAAGCCTGAAGGCTCTGTGCCTCAATGCGAGGAGTATTCGTAATAAGGTGGACGAATTAACTGCGCAGCAGTTAACGGATCTGATGTAATTGGCATCATGGAGACATGGCTCCAGGGTGACCAAGGCTGGGAACTCAACATCCAGGGGTATTCAACATTCAGGAAGGATAGACAGATAGGAAAAGGAGGTGGGGTGGAGTTGCTGGTTAAAGAGAAAATTAATGCAATAGTAAGGAAGGACATTAGCTTGGATGAGGTGGAATCGGTAAGGGTGGAGCTACGGAATACCAAAGGGCAGAAAACGCTAGTGGGAGTTGTGTACAGACCACCGAACAGTAGTAGTGAGGTTGGGGACAGCAATAAACAAGAAATTAGGGATGCGTGCAATAAAGATACAGCAGTTATCATGGGTGACTTTAATCTACATATTGATTGGGCTAACCAAACTGGTAGCAATGCGGTGGAGGAGGATTTCCTGGAGTGTATTAGGGATGGTTTTCCATACCAATATGTCGAGGAACCAACTAGAGGGCTGGCCATCCTAGACTGGGTGAAGTGTAACGAGAAAGGACTAATTAGCAATCTTGTTGTGCAAGGCCCTTTAAGGAAGAGTGACCATAATATGGTAGAATTCTTTATTAAGATGGAGAGTGACACAGTTAATTCAGAGACTAGGGTCCTGAACTTAAGGAAAGGTAACTTTGATGGTATGAGACGTAAATTGGCTTGAATAGACTGGCGAGTGATACTTAAAGGGTTGACGATAGATAGGCAATGGCAAACATTTAAAGATCACATGGATAAACTTCAACAATTGTACATCCCTGTCTGGAGTAAAAATAAAACGGGGAAGGTGGCTCAACCGTGGCTAACAAGGGAAATTAAGGATAGTGTTAAATCCAAGGAAGAGGCATATAAATTGGCCAGAAAAAGCAACAAACCTGAGGATTGGGAGAATTTTATAATACAGCAGAGGAGAACAAAGGGTTTAATTAAGAGGGGGAAAATAGAGTACGAGAGGAAGCTTGCTGGGAAATTAAAAACTCACTGCAAAAGCTTCTATAGATATGTGAAGAGAAAAAGATTAATGAAAAAAACGTAGGACCCTTGCAGACGGATTCAGGTGAATTTATAATGGTGAACAAAGAAATGGTGGACCAGTTAAACAAATACTTTGGTTCCGTCTTCACGAAGGAAGACACAAATAACCTTCCAGAAATACTGGGGGACCTAGGGTCTAGTGAGAAGGAGGAACTGAAGGATATCCTTATTAGGCGGGAAATTGTGTTAGGGAAATTGATGGGACTGAAGGTCGATAAATCCCCGGGGCCTGATAGTCTGCATCCCAGAGTACTTAAGGAAGTAGCCCTAGAAATAGTGGATGCAGTTGTGATCATTTTCCAACAGTCTATCGACTCTGGTTCAGTTCCTATGGACTGGAGGATAGCTAATGTAACATCACTTTTTAAGAAAGGAGGGAGCGAGAAAACGGGTAATTATAGACCGGTTAGCCTGACATCAGTAGTGGTGAAAATGTTGGAATCAATTATTAAAGATGAATTAGCAGTGCATTTGAAAAGCAGTGACAGGATCGGTCCAAGTCAGCATGGATTTATGAAAGGGAAATCCTGCTTGACAAATCTTCTAGAATCTTTTGAGGATGTAATTGGTAGAGTGGACAAGGGAGAACCAGTGGATGTGGTGTATTTGGACTTTCAAAAGGCTTTTGACAAGGTCCCACACAAGAGATTGGTGTGCAAAATTAAAGCACATGGTATTGGGGATAATGTACTGACGTGGATAGAGAACTGGTTGGCAGACAGGAAGTAAAGAGTCGTGATAAACGGGTCCTTTTCAGAATGGCAGGCAGTGACTAGTGGGGTTCTGCAGGGCTCAGTGCTGGGACCCCAGCTATTTGCAATATACATCAATGATTTAGATAAAGGAATTAAGTGTAATATCTCCAAGTTTGCAGATGACACTAAACTGGGTGGCGGTGTGAGCTGTGAGGAGGATGCTAAGAGGCTGCAGGGTGACTTGGACAGGTTAGGTGAGTGGGCAAACGCATGGCAGATGCAGTATAATGTGGATAAATGTGAGGTTATCCATTTTGGTGGCAAAAACCCAAAGGCAGAATATTATCTGAATGGCGGCAGATTAGGAAAAGAGGAGGTGCAACGAGATCTGGGTGTCATGGTACATCAGTCATTGAAAGTTGGCATGCAGGTACAGCAGGCGGTGAAGAAGGCAAATGGTATGTTGGCCTTCATAGCTAGGGGATTTGAGTAAATGAGCAGTGAGGTCTTACAGCAGTTGTACAGGGCCTTAGTGAGGCCTCACCTGGAATATTGTGTTCAGTTTTGGTCTCCTAATCTGAGGAAGGACGTTCTTGCTATTGAGAGAATGCAGCGAAGGTTCACCAGGCTGATTCCCGGAATGGCAGGACTGACATATGAGGAGAGACTGGATCGACTGGGCCTTTATTCACTGGAGTTTAGAAGGATGAGAGGGGATTTCATAGAAACATATAAAATTCTGACGGGACTGGACAGGTTAGATGCAATAAGAATATTCCCGATGTTAACCAATAAGGGAATTAAGGGTTACGGGGAGCGGGCGGGTAAGTGGAGCTGAGTCCATGGCCAGATCAGCCATGATCTTGTTGAATGCCGGAGCAGGCTCGAGGGGCTAGATGGCCTACTCTTGTTCCTAATTCTTATGTTCTTATGTTTATGTTGGGGAAGTCCAGAACCAGGGGACATAGTCTAAGGATAAATGGTAAGCCATTTAGGACTGAGATGAAGAGAAACTTCTTTACTCAAAGAGTTGTTAATCTGTAGAATTCCCTACTGCAGAGAGTTGTTGATGCCAGTTCATTGGATATATTCAAGAGGGAGTTCGATATGGCCCTTACGGCTAAAGGGATCAAGGGGCATGGAGAGAAAGCAGGAAAGGGGTACTGAGGTGAATGATCAGCCATGATCTTATTGAATGGTGGTGCAGGCTCGAAGGGCCGAATGGCCTACTCCTGAATCTATTTTCTATGTTTCTATGTTTCTAGGCCACACCTCGAGTACTGTGTACAGTTTTGATTTCTGTATTTAAGGAAGGATATACTTGCATTGGAGACAGTTCAGAGAAGGTTCACACGGTTGTTTCCAGAGATGAGGGGGTTGACTTATGAAGATAGGTTGAGTAGGTTGGGCCTATACACATTGGAGTTCAGAAGAATGAGAGGTGATCTTATCGAAACATATAAGATAATGAGGCGGTTCGACAAGGTGGATGCAGAAAGGATATTGCCACTCATAGGGGAAACTAAAACTAGGGGCATAGTCTCAGAATAAGGGGCCGTCCATTTAAAACTGAGATGAGGTGGAATTTCTTCTCTCAGAATCTCTTGAATTCTCTCCCCAGAGAGCTGTAGAGGCTGGGTCATGGAATATATTTAAGGCGGAGATAGACAGATTTGTGAGCGATAAGGGAATAAAGGGTTATGGGGTGCAGGGAGGGAAGTGGAGCTGAGTCCATGATCAGATCAGCCATGATCTTATTGAATGGCGGCGCAGGCTCAAGGAGCCAAAGGGCCTACTCCTGCTCCGATTTCTTATGTTCTTATGGTCTTAACACCCATCTGGCTACCTCATCTCCCCCATGCTGTTACCTGCAGTCTTCCCACATGGCAATTGCAACGTTGTAGGTCACAGAGGCAAAAGAAAAATGTAGCAGGCAAAAAGGAAAGAAAAGGTAAGAAAGATGAGATTAGGGAAGAGGATAAAAGTAAGCAGAGAAAGAGAAAAAACAAGTAAAGAGGAGAGACTAATAAGGCCCCAAGTTTCGCCATGATTTGCTCCTGATTTTTAGGAGCAACTGGCGTAGAACGGAGTATCTTAGAAATCGGAATTCTCGCCATTTAGTTTGCTCCAGTTCTAGTCAGTTAGAACAGTTTCACTTTGGAACAGAATTTTTTTTTCAAAAAGGGGCGTGTCCGGCCACTTACGCCTGTTTTCAAAGTTTCGTCAGTGAAAACTTACTCCAAACTAACTTAGAATGGAGTAAGTGAAGATTTTTGTACGCTCGAAAAAACCTTGTCTACACTTTAGAAAATCAGGCGTGGGTTACAAATCAGGCATAGGGAATGGGTGGGGGGGGGGGTAAAGGGAAGTTTACAAACATTAAACACTTCAGTTTTACAAATAAAGAGCCATCATCAATAATAAATGATAAAAACATCAATAAATCAACCAATAAATCAATCAAAAAAATTAATAAGAAATATTTTTTTTAAAATCAAGAAATAAAACATTTTCTACTGACTGACTGCAGCACCGGGAGCCCTCCAACAGCGTGCTGGGATGCCCCCCCCAGTGTGTCTCTGTCAGTGTCTCCATCTCTCTGTCTGTCTGTCTGTGTGTGTCTCTCATTCTCTGTCTGTCAGTGTCTGTGTTTCTGACAGCGAGGGGAGGGGAGGAGGGGGGTAGAGGGAGAGAGGGGGGTAGCAGATGGAGGGATGGGGGAGAAGGGGGAGAAGGGGAGGAATGGGGGAGAAGGGGGAGAAGGGGGAGGGGGGGAGAGGGGGGGAGGGGAGGAAGGGGGAGAAGGAGAATGGGGGAAAGGAGATGGGGGGAAGGAGATGGGGGGGAAAGGAGATGGGGAGGGGGGGGAATGAGAAGGGGGAGGGAGGCTGAACGGGCCGGGCCCGGCCGGGCCCGAGACTTCGGGCAGGGCCCGTCCCCAGCACCAGATTTACAGGTAGGTGGTGTTGGGTCGGTTCGGTTCGGGTCGGGGGAGGGAAGTCAGGTCGGGGGGAGGGAGGTCAGGTCGGGTCCAGTCCGGGGGCGGGGAGGTGGGGCAGCGGGAGTCGGGTCGGTGTCGGGTCCGGTCCGGAGGCGGGGCGGGGGGGGAAGCGGTTGTCGGGTCGGGTCCAGTCCGGAGGGTCGGGTCGGGTCCGGTCCAGGAGCCGGGTGGGGGGGGAAGCGGAAGTCGGGTCGGGTCCAGTCCGGGGGGTCGGGTCGGGTCCGGTCCAGGGGCGGGGGGTAGGGGGGGAAGCGGGAGTCGGGTCGGTGTCGGGTCCGGTCCGGAGGCGGGGGGCGGGAAGCGGGAGTCGGGTCGGGAGGAAGCAGGAGCTGGGTGTGGGAGGAGCCTTATTCACGCAGCCCCAGGGAGGCCATTCGGCCAGGGCTAGGGGCTGCGTGCTTCGGCCCCTCCCACAGTTTTGGGCGCCTGGAGCTACTGCACTTGCGCGCCCACTGTAGCGCGCATGTGCAGAGCTCCCGGCACTGTATTCAGCGCAGAGACCTAGCTCCGCCCCCTACAGCTCCTGCTGCGCTGCGCCGAGCTGCAAACGACCTGCAGGGAGCTGGAGAATCTAGAAGTTTTTTTTAGGCGCACTTTGTGGCGCGAAAAACGGGCGTCCAGGTCGGGACTGCGCCGTTCTAGGCGCGGCTCGAAACTTGGGCCCTCTATGAGGAAGAGAAACAGAAATGGAAGCGGTGAGAGAGAAAAGAAAAGAAAATCAAAAGAGGAAAGTCAATTTTCCCTCTTTTAAAAAAAACTTACTTGAGGATCATGCGAAGCTGAGTTTTTAAGGTGTGACCTCAGCCTGAAAAAGTTTGACAACCACGAATCAGAGAGTTTTGTTTAAAAATTTATCAGTAATGAAAACTGGCGTGAGAAAGCCTTAAGCAAGGCGAATTGGCAGGCCTATACAGTCCCTACCTTAATTTTGTCAGTGACGGCTATGCTACTGCCTCCTCCCTGAATGGTCAGTAAAACTCCCAAGAAAACTGACCTATACTTTGGCACCATGGGTTCCATTTCCCTCCAGTTGCTAACTTTAGTGAAAAAAAAACTAGTAAAAGCACAGAAGCAGCCAGACTACCCACTGTGTCCATGCTGATGGATTGCTCGAGCAATCCCAAACTATTCTCACTGCCCCGCTCTCTTCTCAGAACACTCTCTTTCTCGTTTTCAAATATTTACTTGCCTTTCCCTTAAAGGATGCACTGGTCTCAGCCTCAGCTACTCGCTGTGACAAAGCACTCCATGCTCCAACAACTCTCTGCGTAAACAAATTCCTCCTGTCCGCTTTCTTATCGTCAGTTTTAAATTTATGACAGCTCGGCTAGAGTTTCCAATCTGATCAAACAATCTTTCCCTATTCAACATATCACAACACTTCATCATTTTTATATCCTCTATTGAATCGCAGGTAATGTTTATCCTATTATGCACCTGAGCCAACTTCTTTTCAAGGGATTAACACATGCAGACAGATTGTCGAATCATGTCACTCACTTTAGACTCCCCACCACATGCTGGCTGCACTGGGCCAATTTATTAAGGAATCCTATTGGAGACTCTTTATCTGAGCCATTATCATCAAATTAATATTGATGAGGTTTCCACTAAACTCTGCTTCTATTATGTATACAAGAACTCCATGAGGCTGAGTACTGTGAGCTAAACTTAGTGTAACCTGAGTCTTCTTTATTACAACTCCAGAGTGCCTAAACAACATGGCAGCCAACCATTTATACTGGCCCTGCACATGTGTGCAGGTGACCATTAGGACTCCAACAGTCACGCCCTCTGGTGGCAAGTATTACATAATTGCATACATAACATCACTCCCCCCCCCCAAAAGTCTTCGGTACAAGTTATTTACAAGTTGAGGCGATCCGGAGCCCTTCGCTCCCTGGTTGATCGTCTAAGTACAAACCCTGGCGTGTGTGAGTTGGTCGGACCACTGCTGCACTGCACCATGGCTAGTCTGACCGGACTGTCAGGAACGCGATTGACAGCGAAGTCGATTGCTGGTTGGGTATGTGTTGGTGGATCGTCGATGGCGATGTCCTCATCAAGTCGTTCCTGGTTGTCAGTAAATTGCAATTTGGTCTGATCTAAATGCTTTCTGCATGTTTGGCCATTTAAAAGTTTGATCATAAACACCCTATTCCCTTCCTTGGCCAAAACAGTGCCAGCAACCACTTGGGACCATAACCGTAATTCAGGACAAATACAGAGTGGTTAACATCAATGTCACGTGAAACAGCCGCGCGATCGTGCTACATGTTCTGCCGGTGTCGCTGGGTTTCCACGTGATCATTAAGATCCGGGCGGACCAGGAAGAGCCTGGTTTTGAGGGCGCTCTTCATTAACAATTCTGCCGGGGGAACCCCGTGAGAGAGTGGAGTCACGTCCGGTAACTGAGCAGAATGCGAGACAAGCGGGGCTGCAGGGAGCCATCTGTCACACGTTTCATGCTCTACTTGATTGTTTGGACTGCCCGTTCTGCTCGACTGTTAGACGTGGGCTAAAACGGAGCAGACCTGACATGCTTGATGCCATTGTGGATCATAAACTCGTTGAATTTCGAGCTGGTTAAACACGGTCCATTGTTGCTGACAAGGACGTTGGGCAAGCCATGGGTGGCGAACATGGCCCGGAGGCTTTCAATGGTGGCTGTGGACGTGCTGGATGACATGATAACGCCTTCAATCCATTTGGAGTAAGCGTCCACTACTACTAAAAACATCTTTCCTAGACAGGGGCTGGCAAAATCTACGTGGATCTTGGACCACGGTTTGGAGGACCATGACCACAGACTCAGTGGAGCCTCCCTTGGTGCATTGCTCAGTTGCGAGCAAGTGTTGCACTGATGCACGCATGACTCCAAGTCTGAGTCAATGCCAGGTCACCAAACATGCGACCTGGCAATTGCCTTCATCATGACTATGCCTGGGTGGGTACTGTATAGGTCGTGTATAAACGTTTCCTTGCCTTTTTTTGGCAAAACCACACAATTACCCCATAAGAGACAATCCTACTGGATGGACATTTCATCTTTGCGCCGGTGAAACGGCTTAATTTCATCTTGCATTTCCCTGGGAACGGCCGACCAGTTCCCATTTAGGATGCAACTCTTTACTAATGATAGCACAGGATCCTGGCTGGTCCAGGTCCTGATCTGGCGAGCCATGACGGGTGACCCCTTGCTCTCAACAGCATCCATGACCAGTAGCAGGTCTGCGGGCTGCGCCATTTCAACCCCAATGGTGGGTAATGGTAGCCGGCTGAGACCATCAGCAGTTTTCAGTGCCTGGTCTGTGGTGGATAACATAGTCCTAAGTGTATAAGTGGATAATGTTAGTGCCCATCTTTGGATGCGGAACGAAGCATTGGTATTTATACCTTTACTCTCTGAAAACAGCAAAATGAACGGCTTGTGGTCAGTTTCAAGCTCAAACCGAAGTCCAAATAGGTATTGGTGCATTTTCTTAACCCCATATACACATGCTAACGCCTCTTTCTCGAACATACTATAGGCTCTCTCAGCCTTAGATAGACTTCCAGACACGTATGCAACTGGTTGGAGGTTGCCCGATACATTGGCTTGCTGTAGCACACAGCCAACCCCGTACGATGAGGCGTCACAAGCTAGCACTAAACGTTTACATGGATCATAGTGTACAAGTAACTTATTTGAACATAGCAGGTTCCTCGCCTTCTCAAAGGCAGTGTCTTGAGATTTGCCCCAAACCCAGTCGTCACCCTTACGTAGCAACATGTGCAAAGGCTCTAACAACGTGCTCAACCCGGGTAGAAAGTTACCGAAATAATTGAGGAGTCCCAGGAACGAACGCAACTCCGTCACATTCTGTGGTCTGGGTGCATTCTTGATGTCCTCTGTCTTTGAGTCCGTGAGCCCGATGCCGTCTGCTGCAATCTTTCTCCCCAAAAATTCGTCTTCTGGTGCCAGGAAAACACATGGAGTGTTTCAGTCTGAGTCCCACTCTGTCTAGGCGACTTAGAACCTCTTCCAGGTTGTGTAGGTGTTCGATGGTGTCACGACCGGTGATCAGGATGTCGCCTTGAAACACAACGGTACGCAGAACAGATTTCAGCAAACTCGCACCTGTGGTATATAAACAGCCCTTTGTGTGTGTTGATGCACGTCAGTCTTTTCGAAGATTCAGCCAGCTCCTGGGACATGTAGGCAGAGGTTAGGTCCAACTTGGTGAACGACTTCCCTCCCCCGCTAACGTTGCGAACAGGTCATCCACCTTGGGCAGCAGGTACTGGTCCTGTAGTGAGTTTTGGTTAATCGTTACCTTGTAGTCTCCGCAGATTCTGACGGTGCCGTCGCTTTTCAACACCGAAACAATTGGACTGGCCCACTCGATTAACTCAACTGGCGATATGATTCCCTCGCATTGGAGTCTGTCCAGTTTGATCTTGACTTTCTCCCTCATCATGTATGGAACCGCCCGAGCCTTGTGATGGACAGGCCGTGCATTGGGGCCTAAATGGATCTGTAACTTGGCGCCTGTGAAATTGCCGATGCCTTGTTCGAATAGTGAGGGAAATTTGCTCAGCACTTGAGCACACGAGGCTTCATCCACTGGAAAAAGTGCTTTGATGTCGTTCCAATTCCATCTAATCTTTTCTAGCCAGCTTCTGCCGAACAGCGTTGGGCCATTGCCTGGAACAATCCACAATGATAGGTCATACACAGCTCCATCATACGATACCTTCACTGCTGCACTTCCAATGACTGGTATGAGCTTTTTGGTGTAGGTATGCAGCTTTGCATTAGTCGGGCTCAGTTTGGGCCTTTGGGCCTTATTGCCCCACAGTTTTTCAAAAACCTTCTGGTTCATTATTGACTCACTCGCACCTGTGTCCAACTCCATGGATACTGGAACTCCATTTAATTTGACTTTCAGCATTATAGGAGGGCTCTTGGTGGTGAAAGTATGCAACACGGTGCTAATGGATTCACATTCACCCCAGTGGAGTCTGAGTCATCACGGGTCTTGCAGCCGCAGACGTATAGGCCCTGCCATATGCAGTTCGGCCTGCTAGCGACGTCATTTTATGCACAGTACTTGCCGGTGAGCTTCGGTGTTGAGAAGATATTTGTTTGATGCTATCGTCCGTGGCCATGTATGCCTGGGCGATCGCGATGGCCCTGCTCAGGTCTAGGGTTTCGGCAGCCAGCAGCTTTCGAAGAATGACCTCAAGGCTGATGCCCAGCACGAAAAAGTCCCGCAGCATTTGCCCCAATGCAGCTCCAAAATCCCGCGAGGCGTCTCAGGTCGGCGACATAATCCGCCATGTCCTGGCCCCCGGAGCGATGGTGTGTGTAAAAGCGATACCTGGCCATGAGGATACTCTCCTTCGACTTGAAGTGGTACCGAACCAGCATGCACAACTCTGTATATTCCTTCTCCGTGGGTTTTGTTGGTGCGAGCAGATTCTTGATGAGGACGTATATTTTAGGCCCACAGACAGTGAGGAGAACCTCCCTGCGCTTGACCATGTTACTGTCCCCTTCCAGATTGTTGGCCACGAAGTACTGGTCGAGACGCTCGACAAAGGCTTCCCAATCATCGCCCTCTAATATTCCAATGGCAGCCATGGTTGCGTGAATGTTCGTATTCTGTTACTCGTTGCCAATTATTATATATACAAGAACTCCACAAGGCTGAGTACTGTGAACTAAACTTAGTGTGACTTTAGTCTTCTTTCGTACAACACCAGAGTGCCTAAACAACATGGCAGCCAACCTTTTATACCGGCCCTGCTCGTGTGTGCAGGTGACCATTAGGACCCCAACAGTCGTGCCCTCTGGTGGCAAGTATTACATAGTTGCATACATAACAGCTTCTAAACAGAGACTGCAACCCTTTTCATCTTGAACAATGTCCCTGAAATTCCGGTTAAAAGCTTCTTTCGAATGAACACCTCCGACCAGAGAATTTTTACGAATTTACCTGGTGGTCCCAAAGACGCCTCGGATTCCGGTGAGGAGGCCTTCTCTTCCCGCACTGTGGAGCGCACTCCTGTCCTCGAGGTTTGGACACAGAAGATGCAGTCACATGTGACTGCACAAGCAATCATGTACAGTATTCCACAGCATTCTCATTAATAGCAATGGGAACTCCGTATCTACGAATTCTCATTGCTATTAATGAAAAAAAAACACCCTAAACACCATGATAAAAAATAAAAAACACACCTCACATAATTAAAATTAATTAAAATTGAAGTAAAAAAATGTCTTAGAAAAAAATATATACTTTTCCGATTAAAAAAAAATGTTTAATTAGGGTTTAAAATAAACTTACCGTAGTGGGCAGGATTTTTAACAATAAAAGGCGCAAGAGTTTTCAGGACATCCGCTGGGTATTATTTTTAGAATAACTCCACAAGACTGAGTACTGTAAACTTAAACTGATGTGACCTTAGTCCCTGTAATAAAACTCCAGAGTGTCAAAGCAGCATGACAGACAACTTTTTATACTCACTTACATGAGGTGTGCAGGTGTCTCTTGGGCCTCCAACAGGTGCACCCTCTGGTGGCAAGTCTTACACAGTTATAATGTTTACATACATAACATCACTCCCCCCCCAAAGTATTTGATACAAGTTATTTACAAGTTGAGGTGTTCCGGAGCCCTTCGCTCCCTGGTTGAACTCCTGAGTTCGAACCCTGACATGGGTGAGTTGGTCGGGCCATTGCTGCACTGCAGCGCGGCTGGTCTGGCCAAACTGTTGGGCATGCTGGGTTCATCCTTTTGATTGATGGCGAGATCGATTGCTGGTTGAGTGTATGTTGGTGGATCGATGATGGTGATGTCCTCTTCAAGTTGTTCCTGGTTGTCAGTGAATCGCAGTTTGGTTTGATCCAAATGTTTCTGCACAATTGTCCATTACATAGTTTGAAGATGAACACTCTATTCCCTTCCTTGGCCAAGACAGTGCCAGCAATCCATTTGGGACCATGACCGTAATTAAGGACAGACACAGGGTCGTTTACATCAATGTCGCGTGATACAGCCACGTGATCGTGGTATATGTTTTGCCGGTGATACCGGGTTTCCACATGATCATTAAGATCCGGGTGGACTAAGGAGAGCCTGGTTTTGAGTGCTCTCTGCATTAACAATTCCACAGGGGGAACCCCGATAAGCGAGTGGTGTCGCGTCCGGTAGCTGAGCAGAACCTGAGATAAATGGGTCTGCAGGGAACCGTCCGTCATGCGTTTCAAGCTCTGCTTGATAGTTTGGACTGTCCTTTCTGCTTGACCGTTGGATGCGCGCTTAAACGGAGCAGACCTGACATGCTTAATGCTATTGCAGGTCATAAACTCATTGAATTCCGAGCTGGTGAAACACGGTCCATTGTCACTGACAAGGACGTCGGACAAGCCATGGGTGGCGAACATGACCCGGAGGCTTTCAATGGTGTCAGTGGACGTGCAGCCTGACATGATTACACATTCAATCCATTTAGAGTAAGCATCCACTACTACTAAGAACATCTTTCCTAGAAGGGGGCCAGCAAAATCTATGTGGATCCTGGACCACGGTTTGGAGGGCCATGACCACAGACTCAGTGGAGCCTCCCTTGGTGCATTGCTCAGTTGCAAACAAGTGTTGCATTGGTGTATGCATGATTCCAAATCCGAGTCAATGCCGGGCCACCAAACATGTGACCTGGAAATAGCTTTCATCATGACTATGCCTGGGTGGGCACTGTGTAAATCGCGTATAAACGTTTCCCTGCCTTTTTTTGGCAAAACCATGCGATTACCCCATAAGAGACAATCTGACTGGATGGACATTTCATCTTTACATCGGTGAAACGGCTTAATTTCATCTTGCATTTCCCCGGGAACAGCCGGCCAGCTCCCACTGAGGACGCAACTTTTTACCAGTGATAACACAGGGTCCAGGCTAGTCCAGGTCCTGATCTGGCGAGCCATTACGGGTGACCCTTTGCTCTCAAAAACATCCATGACCAGAAGCAAGTCTGCGGGTTGCGCCATTTCCACCCCGGTGGTGGGTAATGGTAGCCGACTGAGGGCATCAGCACAGTTCTCCGTGACTGGTTTGTGGCGGATAACATAGTCATAAGCGAACAATGTTAGTGCCCATCTTTGGATGCAGGACGAAGCATTGGTGTTTATACCTTTGCTTTCTGAAAACAGCAAAATGAGCGGTTTGTGGTCGGTTTCAAGCTCGAACCGGAGTCCAAATAGGTATTGGTGCATTTTCTTAACCCTGTATACGCATGCTAACGCCTCTTTCTCGACTATACTATGGGCTCTTTCAGCCTTAGATAGACTTCTAGACACATATGCAACCGGTTGCAGTTTGTCTGATACATTGGTTTGCTGTAACACACACGCGACCCCGTATGAAGATGCAGCACAAACGAGCACCAAAGGTTTACATGGGTCATACAATATAAATAACTTGTTAGAACATAGCAGGTTTCTGGCCCTCTCAAAGGCTGTCTCTTGAGATTTACCCCAAACCCCACCCTCACGTAGCAACATGTGCAATGTTTCCAGCAAAGTGCTCAACCCGGGTAGAAAGTTAGCAAAATAGTTGAGGAGTCCCAGGAACAACACAGCTCTGTCACATTCTGTGGTTTGGGTGCATTCTTGATGGCCTCCGTCTTTGAGTCCGTCTGCCACAAACTCCCCAAAAATTCAACCTCTGCCACCAGGAAAACACACTTGGAGCATTTCAGCCGGAGTCCCATTCTGTCTAGTCGACTTAGAACCTCTTCCAGGTTGTGCAGGTGTTCGGTGGTGTCATGATCGGTGATCAGGATGTCGTCTTGAAACACAACGGTGTGCGGAACCGATTTCAGCAGACTCTCCATGTTCCTCTGGAAAATGGCAGCAGCCGAGCGAATCCCAAAAGGGCATCTGTGGTATATAAACAGTCCTTTGTGCGTGTTGATGCACATCAATCTTTTTGAAGACTCAGCCAGCTCCTGTGTCATGCAAGCGGAGGTTAGATCCAATTTGGTGAACGACTTCTCCCCTGTTAACGTTGCGAACAGGTCAACCGCCTTGGGTAGTGGATACTGGTCTTGTAACGAGACTCGGTTGATCATTACCTTGTAGTCTCTACAGATTCTGACCGTGCCATTGCTTTTCAACACCGGAACAATTGGACTGGCCAACTCGGTGATCTCGACTGATGATATGATTCCCTCGCGTTGAAGTCTATCCAGTTCGATCTCAACTTTCTCCCTCATCATATATGGAACCTCCCAAGCCTTGTGATGAACAGGCCATGCATCAGGGACTAGATGGATCTGTACCTTGGCACCTGTGAAGTTGCCAATGTCTGGTTCAATAGCGATGGAAATTTGCTCAGCACTTGAGCGCACGAGGCATCATCCACCGAGGATAGTGCTTTGATGTTATCCCAGTTGCATCGAATCTTTTCTAGCCAGCTTCTGCTGAACAGCGTTGGGCCATCGCCTGGTACAATCCACAGTGATAAGTCATGCACAGCTCCATCGTACGATACCTTCACTGCCGCACTGTCAATGACTGGTATGAGCTCTTTGGTGTAAGTGCGCAGCTTTGTATAAATCGGGCTCAGTTTGGGCCTTTGTGCCTTGTTGCCCCACAGTTCCTCAAAAGCCTTCTGGCTCATAATTGACTGACTCGCCCCCGTGTCCAACTCCATGAAAACTGGAATGCCATTTAATTTGACTTTCAGCATTATAAGAGGGCTCTTGGTGGTGGAGATGTGCACCCCATACACTTCTTCCTCGGCCTCGGGCTGAGTTGCCTCTCTTACTCGTTCTGCGTGATCTGCTTCGGATCGGTCATCTTCTGCCGACTCTGCGACGTGGTGAGTCGCAGTGTTTTGCACATTCGCTGGAGGTGCCCCATTGTTTCGCAGCCTTTGCACAGGCAGTGTTTGAATCGGCATTGCTAGGCTCTATGATTACCCCGCAGCACCAACATGGTGTTAATGGATTCGCAATCACGCTCCACGGCGGACTCTGAGTTATCCTAGGTCTTGCAGTTGCAGATGTGTAGGCCCTGCTATGTACAGTTCTGCCTGCTAACGGCATTATTTTATGCACAATACTTGCCGGTGAGCTTCGATGCTGAAAAGATATCAGTTTAGTATTAATGTTCGTGGACATGAAATCCTGGTCTGGGGATTCGGCAGACAGCAGCTTGTGAAGAATGACCTCGTGGCTGATTCCAAGCATGAAAAAGTCATGCAGCATTTCCCTCAAATATCCAGCAAAAACGCAAGATCCCACAAGGCGTCTTAGGTCGGCAACATAACTCGCCACATCATGGCCCTCGGAGCAATGGTGCATATAGAAGCGATACCTGCCCATTAAGATGCTCTCCTTCGGCTTGAGGTGTTCCCGAACCAGCGTGCATAACTCTGCATATGTCTTTTCCATTGGTTTCGTTGGTGCTAGCAGATGCTTGATGAGGCCGTATGTTGTAGATCCACAAATGGTGAGGAGAATCGCCCTGCGCTTGATCGCTTTATCGTCCGCATCCAGCTCGTTGGCCACGAAGTACTAGTCGAAACGTTCAACGAAGGCTTCCCAATTATCATCCTCTACAAATCGCTCAAGAATACCAACGGCAGCCATAACCGCATGAAAGTTCGTGATCTGTTACTCGTCGCCAATTGTTATGTTTAGAGTAACTCCACAAGACTGAGTACTGTAAAATTAAACTGATGTGACCTTAGTCTCTTTAATAAAACTCCAGAATGCCAAAGCAGCATGGCAGACAACCTTTTATACTCGCTTGCATGAGGTATGCAGGTGATCCTTGGGCCTCCAACAGGTGCGCCCTCTGGTGGTAAGTCTTACACAGTTATAATGTTTACATACATAACAATGGATAAATACCGCAATCTTGCCCATGCAAATGTCTTGGCTGTGGGGATATGGCATGACAGATCAGAAAAGCCAGTTTCAAGCGCATGCGCATTGTGCACTGAAAACAGGCTTTTGCGATGCCTTCCCGGGTCCGTACACACTCAGTACGGACATGGGGAGGCCAGGATTTCTGTTTTAACCATTTAAGTTTACAGCACAGAAGGCGACCATTCGGTCCATCACCTGTGTTTGTTCTTTGCTAAAGCAATCTAAAACTAATACCACTGCCCAGATCTTTCCCCGTAGCCCTTTCTCTTCCTCTGCTTCAAATATTTATTAAGTTTTCTGCTCCGGTAGAAACAGTTCCAGTATCTTTACAAAGCTGCTGTTAATTGGCTTCATTATTCAATTGTAATAGCACATAAGGAAAATGTCAAAGATGTCCTGTTGTAAATCTACACGAGAATTAAAACGTACAACATTCGGTTCAACCATACAATCAATACAGAAAGATGCAGCCAGTATTGCAAGGAATTAACATCCCACCTTATTCAGAGGCTTATTTGATTTTGTTCTTTCAGAATCTTTTTAAAATTGCTAAGTTAACTCTAGAAAATAGACCACCAGGAATTGAATTCCGGTCAATGAAAAGACCTGTGGTAAAAAAAATATAGTACAATCTGGAAAATGACAGTAGACATATGCATATGGACATTCTGATCTTTTTGGCATACATTATATTTCACTTTTCAGTACATAAAATACCTCTCGTGATTCTTCCTTCCAGCTGGGACAGCTGCAGCCTCTGCTTAGTTCTTCCTACTTGATGCAACTTGTGTTTAGCAGAGCAGAATTCAAACCTATATACATCCCCATTCTGCAGTGCTGAACGTTAGGGCATTAACAATCAATATGCTATTCAAGATCTAGGTTGAGAAACTGAAGAAAAGTGGTGCTGGCAAGAGCAGAATGGGCCGTGCACAACAGTGATAGAATGTTGCCACTCATCAGTGAGCCACTCGTCAGTGAGCCACTCGTCAGTGAGCTGTAATGAGTGAGCACAAACTTAAGATAATTACAAAAATAAAGGAAAAGGGAGGTTAGAAAAACGTCTTTACACAGAACGGGTTAAGCATGTGGAACTCCCTGTCACAACCACTTGCTGAAGCAGAGTCCATAAATTATAATAAATAGTTAATTGAAAAAGAGGAATATTGAAGGGTGAGCACGAGAGTGGGATCAGACTAGATAACTCCTGGAGAAAAACACCAGTGCAGAGTTGACGGACTGAATGACCTGTAACATTCTATGATTCTATTCTATGTGTTGAAAAGAAAAGCAAGCTTGTGAGAAAAAACAAACAACAGATTTGGTACGACAAAGTGGTTAATTTTTAAGCAGACTCAACTATTGGGGTAGTAAACATAACTGGTAACATAATGTAAAATTTCTCTCCAATCAATACATTTGACAATCTCTGCTTTCAGACAGGCCAAAAAGGGGAAAAACAATCTGATTTCAAAATATTGGTATGGCAGAAGCTTTTTAAAATCAATTTTTAGTTTGGCATATAAAAAACATTATATTGAAACTTCAACGTGCAGTGCCATGAATACACAATTGAATCCTATCCTTGGGCACGGCACTTTGGAGTTTCAATGTGATGTACACTTATGCTTATGGTCTACAGGGCAGTAGTGATACCTGTCCTCCTATGTGGCTCAGAGACGTGGATTATATGCAGCAGACAACTCAAATCACTGGAGAAATACCACCAACGCTGCCTCCGCAAGATTCTGCAAATCCACTGGGAGGATAGACACACCAACGTCAGTGTTCTCGCTCAGGCCAACATCCCCAGCATCGAAGCACTGACCACACTCGACCAGCTCTATTGGGTGGGCTACATTGTCCGCATGCCCGACACGAGACTCCCTAAGCAAATGCTCTACTCAGAACTCCTACGTAGCAAGCGAGCCCCAGGTGAGCAAAGGAAATGCTTCATGGACACCCTCAAAGCCTCCTTGATAAAGTGCAACATCCCCACCGGCACCTGGAAATCCCTGGCCCAAGACCGCCCAAAGTGGAGGAAGAGCATCTGGGAGGGCACTGAGCACCTTGAGTCTCATCACCAGGCACAGACAGCGGAAGGAGCATGCGGCAAGCCAGATTCCCCACCCCTCCTTTCCTTCAACCACTGTCTGCCCCACCTGTTACAGAGATTGTAATGAGAACTCACTTTTAGAGTGGAAGCAAGTCTTCCTTGATTTCGAGGGACTGCGTATGATGATGATGACATTTATGCCAAATAAAAAATTTCATCCTCCATAACAATTTCAGAAATGTCACAAATTATAGATGACTGGGTTCTGTTATGGTGTTTTAACCCACCTCTCTTTGCTGGTAGTTGGAGTTTAGAACAGAGCTATCAGCGTTTCCCTTTCTGCATGAGATTTGTTGGTGATAATACCCAAAAATAGGTAGTGTCTTAGCTTCCTTTCCTCAATTTGTGCAAACATCACAAAGTTCAACAGCTTATCTGTAAGTGGAAGGTTGTGCGAAGGGTGCAGAGGGGAGCTGCAGAGAGCAAATTTGATATCCTGTACCAAAAAATGTATATTTGGTTACTTGGCGCTTCCTTCGCATTAATAATGTAACCAGCACTTGTACACCTCCATGCTCCTCTGTCAGTTTAAATTGCTTATTTGGAGCCTGCTCTGCACTCCAACAAATTGCTCTGGTTCACATGATGTTTATTTGCACTTTCATTAGATAAGTGACCAATCACATTGCCGATGGAATGCTAATTGATGGGTTTTTTTCGTGCAGATTTTCTTCCCTGTTCCGTTTCTGATGGCTTGTCTCTCCTGTTCGGTTATCATTTCAGGGCATCAGTTTCCATCTGCTACCTCCCTCAAGAGGCCATTCTTCATGTGCGAGCCCAGCAAGTCTTTAAGGGAAGGCCGTTCAACGGGAGGGGTGGGCACATTGCCAAAGCTTATCCAGTCTTCACCTAATGTTCACACATATGCACATTCCAGCAGGAATCACTGGATAGTGATCAGGAGCAGGAATCATTGCGTTTTTTTCCCCTCCTTAACTCACCTCAGGGGTACTCAGGTGAGGCAAACCGCCACTACAGCTGACATCAGCAGACCCAGAGTTAAACCTGGGACTTTCTAGTCTATATGGCTCAGCTATACAGTGCCTCCTCATCAATTTGGTTCAGTAGCACACTGCATTTCAGTCGATATTGCTTGATTACACACGTTTTTCTCAACTACATGGTTTGCTTACACATGGCTTCTAGTCTATATGGCACAGATACACACTGCATTCTAGTTTATAAAGCTCGGTCACACACTGCCTTCTCTGCTATATGACTCGGTCACACACTGCCTTTTCTTCAATGTTGCTTGGTTACAGTCAGTATAGTATTAACCGTTGAAGCCTGACATATTTAAGAATAAGTTAAAATCATTAAGATTCATCCCTCCCTCTCTTCCCATCCCCACCAGCTCCCGCGCTCCCCCCACCCCAACATCCCCACTTAACTGGACAGGAAGGTGAGATGAGGAAATAAAATGTAACAAAGTTTATGGGAACTGAGGTCAGTTTATATTTTCAAGGAAGTGCACATGCTAGATGACAAAGTAACATTTTAAAATATCTAACAATTTCCCAAGACCCAAATAATCTTGTGGGTCAGGTTTTGATAAATATAGAACATAATTGTTTTTTGAATTATTTTCACTATTTTTCATGAAGCACCACAGAACTGGCTACATTGACAGGCGCTCCCTTCCAATCAGATCGATTTATTTAGTTGGCAACTGACAGCGCCTGTAAGGAAGGATTTTCAGAGTTGCTTACTCCAGGGTGAATCCACGTTCATTCACTTGAACAATTGTAGCAGAATGCAACAAAAGGTAGACATTGGGAACTTTGATATCTTGTAGTTGATGGTGTCTACTCTCATGGGGCTGTTGGGATCTGTACCTTCCTCTTGGAAAGGGGTGGTTAGGGTTCTTAATTTTATGGATTTATTGGGGGTATTCTAACAATTTTCATGACCTTGTGAACAATAAACCTTTGATCAGGAAAGTTGTATTTCACAGGGAGGATTTCAAAACAATTATAATGGCCCTGAAATTCCGACTGGAGAATTTTTACGAGTTTACCTGGTGGTCTCGGAGGCACCTGCGATTCCGGTGGGCAGGCCTTCTCTTCCCATGCTGTGAAGCGCGCTCCCGTCCTTGAGGTTCGGACGCAGAAAGTGCAGTCACGTGTGACTGCACAACCAATCAGGTACAGTATCCCACAGCATTCTCATTAATAGCAATGAGAACTCCGTATGCGCATTGTGCGCTGAAAACCGGCTTTTGCGATGCCTCGTACGGACATGGGGAGGCCGGGATTTCCAGGCCAATGTTGTTAATGCCTGTTAAATAATTGCTTAACAAATGTCGGGGCCGAAATTTAGTTCCGCCGGAAAGCTGGCGCTCCTTCCTTTTTTTATAAAAGAGTTTTTTTACCGTTGTTTCGGAAGAGCTCCCCTCTTTCGCGAAATTCACCTCTTTGTCTTCTTTTGAACTGACCAAGAAGTCGGTCACACAGGAGGTGGAAGTGCAGCGGTAAGTGCTGGGGAGCGGCGGAAGTGGAGGCGGGACGGATTCTCTGCCGTTGTCACTCAGCAGTGGAGCCATTGTGCCTCTGTATCACCACCTATCTCGCCTCAGTCAGTCGCGATCGGACACTGGACCACCAGGGAGGGTTTTGGCCGGCCAGTGGCCTGGCACCCAAGAGGAGGTGCCAGACTTCCTGTTGGCAGTACAGTCGAATCCTGGGACACAATAGTTCATCCGACATGGAAGTCAGCTGGCAAAAAAAATAAAATGGCGGCCGCAGCATTGGGCCCTCACCTTTAATGGCCGCCACACAGCCAGGGCAGAGAGAGAGCATACAAGGTGCACCAATAGAAAAAGCTGTCGGGGGCACCACTCGGCGGCAATAAGATTTTGCTCGCTAAATTTCGCGGGAGGTGGGGGGTCCCGGCGGTGTGCGCACTGATGACGCATGCACGCCCTGTCGGCAGCGGCGGGGCGGAAGTGGGGATCGCCTGAAAAAGCCCCGAGCTGAATTTAGGTTGCGGCGGCCATTCGACCAAAAAAATCGGCGGCCGCTCGACTCCACTGCGTGGCCGCCGCAAACAGGTGGTAACGGGCCTTATTGGGGAGCTGAATTCCAGCCCCGTAGAACTTTGTCTCGAGAGCTGCCGGGGTTTTGGGTTTCATCATTTGGTTGGTCTTTTGTGCTGTTTTCAGCAGGGATCTCCTTTGTTGGGCATTCTTCAACCGCGCTATAGATAGAGCCGATATTGTTTTGTGTAATATCAAGGGTATTATCCAATCCTAGCTCAATTGGTAACACTCTCACCTCTGAGACAGAAGGTGTCGGTTCAAGCCACATTATCAAGGCTTAAGCACATAATCTAGGCTGATGCTCCAGGGCAGTACGAAGAAGTGTTGTATTTGTGGAGGTCAGCCTTCAGATGAAAAATTAAATCAAGGTCGATGTGAAAGATGCCACCCATGATACTATTCAAAGAGGAACAGGGAGTATCCTGGCCAGCAATTTTCCCTCAACCAAAACCACCAAAAACAGATCAATTAGTCAGATATGTTATGGTTATTTGTGGATATCACTGGTACAGAATGGCCAACACATTTGCAAATGTAATACTCACTGAAATTCAAAATGTACTTTACGAGCTAATTTGACACTACAGGAATGAATTAGAGAGAACAGCATTAACTGCAAAATTATGCAAAGCAAAATACTTGATATCCTGAAGAGAGTGTGAATGCAAGTGCCATTTCCCGCCTGTTTCTACATTTTTTTTCTTGCCAAGGAGTCAAGGGGAGCAGGCAGGGAAGTGGAGTTGAGTCCAAGATCATATTGAATGGCGCAGCAGGCTCGAGGGGCCAAATGGCCTGCTCCTGCTTCTATTTCTTATGTTCTTATGTTCAATTGTCTCCCCTCCTTTGCTGGAGGGGATGACTCCTCACCATAGGCATTGATTACTCCCTCCCCTCCCCCACCCTGTAACCTGCCTAAATGTCCATTATTTTTCTCGATCCTGCACTTGCACACGTGTTTCCAAGAGGTGTCAGTGGATAACATCCTGTGGTGGGAACCATGGCAGGCTTTTGGTGTGTCCTTAACCTGGGGTGATGTTGCCAATTGTTGTACTCCTCCTGCTAACCTGCACATATCAGCTAACTCAGCACAAAGCGGGAACCGAACCTGGGACCTTCCTTATCTGTATAACTCACTCATTGGGGCCATCAGGAAAGATCTGGAAACCCACCTGCTTGATGAACACACCAAGCTTGGGGGAGGGGGAGGATGGGGGGTGGTGGGGGGCAGACACCACGTGTTGTTTTCCTATAACTACTTCTCTACGCAGTGAGGAGATTGTTCATTTCATTATTCTACTCCCCCCCCCCTCTCAATAGTTTGTTCCCTGTTCTCATGAAGGTGCTGCCTCTTCCACAAATACCCAATCTTTATGTGCAAACCTAAATAGTGAATAGAGGGCATCACAACTGAGTCCAATCTTGTCTTCACTTGAAGTGTACACATTTGTACCTTTCCATCAAAAACAATCCTGGCTAATTATAGCCCCCCGCTATACCAGTGGCACTGAGGCCAACTCTAGCAACCTATCGTTGCCCTGCCTGAGATTATCAAAACCCCCTGCTGACTCGAGGATCCAACCTGGGATCTTGTGCTCTGCATAGCTTAGAACCATAACACTAGATGCAATTACCCCTTAAGACATGTGTTTAATACAAAAACGCCTCGCAGTAGTGAACTGCATTCGTAGCAAGACTCCAACAGCTGATTTATTTTGGTAAAGGGTTGACTAGCTGGAGAAGATCCAACTCTTCGAAGTACCTGTATAATTAAAAAAAAGAAAGACACAGCGCCTTTCACGATCACGGAACTTCCAAAAGCGCTACCAAAAGCCAATTAAGTACTTTAAAAAAATGTAGTCACTGTTGGAATGTAGGAAAGTGGCAGCCATTTTGAGCATAGCAAGCTCCCACAAACAGCACTGTGATAATGACCAGAAGATCTGTTCTTGTTATGTTGATTGAGAGATAAATATTGGCCAGAACTCTGGGGATAATTCCTCTGTTCTTCGAAATAGTGCCATGGGATCTTTAACATCCACTTGAGAGAGCCGACAGGGTCTCGGTTTAACATCTCATCCGAAAGATGGCATCTTCGACAGTGCAGCGCTCCCACTGCACTGGAGCGTCAGCCTAGACTTTTGTGCTCAAGTCTCTGGAGTGGGACTTAAACCCACAACTGTCAGATTCAGATGCGAGGATGCTATAAACAAATACTGACAACACCTAATGTATCGGCCGCGGTAACATAGTTGTTATGGCACTGGGCTAGAAACCCAGATGACACGCGTTTAAATCATGAGAAATGTTAGTGAAAGCTGTTCTATAAAAACAAACCGTTTCATGAATGATTTTCAGTCTGGCCTACTTTATGTGGTTTACTCTTAATTCACTCTCAAGTGGCCTAGCAAGCCACTTAGCTTCAAAAACAATCAGTGTAAAGCAATGCCTTCAACAATTCAAGAAGACCACCTCCTCCGGGCAACTAGGGATGGACAATAAATACAGCATTTCTCATATGCTGAGAACAGAATTTAAAAAAAATTAGTTTACCTCATAACAATCAAGTATCACTGCTGCATGGAAAAGCATTTTCATACTATTGAGAGTTACATCTGATCTTTGTATAATTTACTTCTTACCAGCATTAGCTAGTTTCGATTCAATAAGTGCCTCAAGTAAATCACCTGGAATAGGACTCCCATCCTTATAATGTTGTGACATTCTCTTGAGCGGTTCCTTCTCCCAAACCCAGTTTTCTAATATCTGGGAAGATGCCTCCACAAAATCGGTCTCCACATTAGTTCCACTAAACATGGCAAAATCATGCCTCGGCTAATAAAGGAAAGCATTCCGTATGCCTTTTTAACTCCCTTATCTACCTGTCCTATTACCTTTAAGGATGTGTGGACACATACTCCAAGGTCCCTCTATTCTTCAACACTTCTCAGTATCCCCATGCCTTCTTGCCCCTCCTGAAATGCATTACCTCACATTTTTATGGATTGAATTCCATTTGCCACTTTTCTGCCCAATTGACCAGTTCATCGATATCTTCCTGCAGTCTAGAGCTTTCCTCCTCATTGTTAACCACACAGCTAATTTTTGCATCATCTGCAAATTTCTTTATCATTTAAGTCTAAATCATTAATATATACTACAAAAAGTAAGGGACCGATACTGAGCCCTGTGGAACCCCACTGGAAACAGCTTTCCTGTCACAAAAGCTCCCCTCAACCATTACCCTTTGCTTCCTGCCATTGAGCCAATTTTGGATCCAATTTGTCACTCTCCCTTGGATCCCATGGGCTTTTAATTTTTTGATCAGCCTACCATGTGTGACCTTGTCAAAAGCCTTGCTGAAATCCATGTAAACTACATCAAATGCACTGCCCTCATTGACCCTTCTTGTTTCCTCCTCAAAGAATTCAATCAGACACGACCTTCCCATAACAAATTCATGATGATGGTCCTTGATTAATCTGTGTCTTTCTAAATGAATGTCCCTCAAAATTGATTCCAGTAATCTTCCCACCATCGAGGTTAAACTAACTAGCCTGTAATTGCTCGATTTATCTTTTCCTCCCTTTTTAAACAATGGTACAACATTAGCAGTTCTCCAATCTTCTGGCACAACTCCTATAGCCAGGGAGGATTGAAAAATGATGGTCAGAGCCACTGCAATTTCCTCCCTTGCTTCTTTTAGTTGCCTCAGATATATTTCATCCGGCCCTGAACTGAAGTAATATTTTAGCATATCCCATTTCTTTTGGCTGCTGGTATATCTTATTGAGTGAGCAGTGTCCACAATTTTGACATAGTCACTTCAATTTCATAACTAAGTAAATGTTTAATGTTCTGCAACTTAATTGACTGAAAAAGGCTTTAGAGCAAAATGCAGAGTGAACCAGAGTTAAAGTTTCTGGTCAATGACCTTTCATCAAAAGGTAAAAATATAAGGACAGGCTGAATATTCTTGTGTCTTACTTGGTTACCTTTTGGGATCAGGGCGTGTTTGTGTAGAGCATCACAGAATTAAGTTGTTGAGGTAGAGTTCACAATAATGCTCCTGTACTGTCTGTGAACCAAGTGTTATTGATGAGCCAGATGATCTTTTCTCTTTTCATTCTTTTTTTATGTTCTATGGCAACATCATTCGAAAACACAGTGTCAGTTTCCATATGCATGTTGATGACACCCAGCTCTATCTCACCACTTCTCTTGACCCCTCCACTGTCTCTAAATTATCAGACTCTCCCTGGTATCTGTCTGAGGCTGAACCAGACTGTTTGTAACGTTGGTGTCATAGTTGACCATGAGCTGAGCTTCCGACCATATATCCACGCCATTGCTAAGATCGCCTATTTCCACCTCCGTAACATTATCCGACTCCGCCACGCCTCATCTCATTAGCTGCTGAAACCCTTATCCATGCATTTGTTACTTGACTATTCCAATGCACTCTTAGCCGGCCTCCCACGTTCTACCTTCCTTATACTTGAGATCATCCAAAACTCAGCTGCCCGTGTCCTAACTCGCACCAAGTCTCATTCACCCATCATCCCTGTGCTCGCTGACCTATATTGGCTCCTGGTTAAGCAACACCTCGATTTTAAAATGCTGCTCCTTGTTTTCAAATCCCTCCCTATCTCTAATCTTCTCCAGCCCTACAACCCCCCGAGATGTCTGTGCTTCGCCGATTCTGGCCTCTTGAGTATCCCTGATTATAATAGCTCAACCATTGGTGGCTGTGCCTTCTGTTGCCTAGGCCCTAAGCTCTGGAGTTCGCTCCCTAAACCTCTCGGCCTCTCTACCTCTTTCCTCGTTTAAAACACTCCTTTATACCAAGCTTTCACCTGTTCTAATTTCTCTTTATGTGGCTCAGTGTCAAATTTTGTTTGCTAACACTCCTGTGAAGCACCTTGGAACGTTTTACTACATTAAAGGTGCTATATAAATACAAGTTGCTGTTGTTGATAAAGATATTTTTGGATAGGCAGTGGGGAATTTTACTCAATATATTTGTCATTTTATTCAATGAAATACAAGCAACTTTAGCAAGTAAGGTTTAAAGAAAGGGAAAATAAAAATTGATAGGTAACTGAACTGATTTATCTGATAAGATTCCTGGAAACATGTAGATGTATTTAAGTAACTTGTTAACCGCCTGACATCACACCACTGCAGTGCTACTTGTGAGAGAAAACTCAGATGCTGGATAAAAACCTCTTTACAGTCATTTTACCCAGCCTAGAGCCTCACACTTTCCAGCTTCGTGCAAACATTCATTCTGAAATTAATAAGTATAAGAAATAAACGCACGTTATGCAGAAATGACACTTCAGTGTTATACTGGATTTTGTGGGTGGCATGGGTCAGTGTGTACTTTGTTTATTGAAGACTTTTTCTATAAGTTACTTATCTACACCAACAAAGCCAACAGATGCAATTTGTACATTTTATACTTCGGCGGAGCCAAAAATATCCCCGAAGATGAGCTAATAGAATAACGCATTGACTACATCGCAGTCTAACTGAAGTTGCAGATCAACATTAAAAGCAAAGGAGAAGCAGTGTATAAACCCCCAAGATTAGATTACAGCCTTGGACTGCATCCAGTCGCCTAGAGGTTTCCTACGGCGAGTTACACCCCTTTCATGGAATATGAAGTGCGCCCGCCAATAGTCTGCAGAGGTATTTATATGATAATTTCCTGGGTCAGCTCATTTGCAAACCCAGTGGAGTAGTGATTGGCATAAAACCTGTGTAAAATGGGATGCATGGAAATTACAGTGCAGCCTTTTATAAGCCAGTTAAACATCGAAATTAGGTGCAGGAGCAGGCCATTTGGCCCTTTGAGCCTGCACCACCATTCAATAAGATCATGGCTGATCATTCAACCTCAGTATCCCTTTCCTGCTTTCTCTCCATACCCCTTGATCCCTTTGGCCATAAGGGCCACATCTAACTCCCTTTTGAATATATCTAACAAACTGGCCTCAACAACTTTCTGCGGTAGAGAATTCCACAGGTTAACCACTCTCTGAGTGAAGAAGTTTCTCCTCATCTCAGTCCTAAATGGCTTACCCCTTATTCTTAGACTGTGACCCCTGGTTCTGGAACTCCCCAGCAACAGGAACATTCTTCCTGCCTCTAACCTGTCCAATCCTGTCAGAATTTTATATGTTTCTATGAGATCCCCTCTCATTCTTCTAAACTCCAGTGGATACAAACCCAGTTGATCCAGTCTCTCCTCATATGTCAGTCCTGCCATCCCAGGAATGAATCTGGTGAACCTTCGCTGTACTCCCTCAATAGCAAGAACGTCCTTCCTCAGATTAGGGAACCAAAACTGAACACAATATTCCAGGTGTGGCCTCACCAAGACTCTGTACAACTGTAGCAACACCTCCCTGCCCCTGTACTCAAATCCCCTCGCTATGAAGGCTAACATGCCATTTGCTTTCTTAACCGCCTGCTGTACCTGCATGCCAAACTTCAATGACTGATATACCATGACACCCAGGTCTCGTTGCACTTTCCCTTTTCCTAATCTGTCACCATTCAGATAATATTCTGCCTCCCTGTTTTTGCCACCAAAGTGGATAACCTCACATTTATGAGTTCATGGCTGAACATGCAACTTCAGTACCCCATTCCTGCTTTCTCACCATATCCCTTGATTCCCCTAGTAGTAAGGACTTCATCTAACTCCTTTTTGAATATATTTAGTGAATTGGCCTCAACAACTTTCTGTGGTAGAGAATTCCACAGGTTCACCACTCTCTGGGTGAAGAAATTCCTCCTCATCTCGGTCCTAAATGGCTTCCCCCTTATCCTTAGACTGTGTCCCCTGGTTCTGGACTTCCCCAAGATTGGGAACATTCTTCCTGCATCTAACCTGTCTAAACCCATCAGAATTTTAAAAGTTTCTATGAGGTCCCCTCTCATTCTTCTGAACTCCAGTGAATACAAGCCCAGTTGATCCAGTCTTTCTTGATAGGTCAGTCCCGCCATCCCGGGAATCAGTCTGGTGAACCTTCGCTGCACTCCCTCAATAGCAAGAATGTCCTTCCTCAGGTTAGGAGACCAAAACTGTACACAATACTCCAGGTGTGGCCTCACCAAGGCCCTGTACAATTGTAGCAACACCTCCCTGCCCCTGTACTCAAATCCCCTCGCTATGAAGGCCAACATGCCATTTGCTTTCTTAACCGCCTGCTGTACCTGCATGCCAAACTTCAATGACTGATATACCATGACACCCAGGTCTCGTTGCACTTTCCCTTTTCCTAATCTGTCACCATTTAGATAATATTCTGCCTCCCTGTTTTTTCCACCAAAGTGGATAACCTCACATTTATCCACATTATACTGCATCTGCCATGCATTTGCCCACTCACCTAACCTGTCCAAGTCACCCTGCAGTCTCTTAGCATCCTCCTCACAGCTCACACCGCCACCCAGTTTAATGTCATCTGCAAACTTGGAGATATTACATTCAATTCCTTCATCTAAATCATTGATGTATATTGTAAATAGCTGGGGTCCCAGCACTGAACCCTGTGGCACCCCACTGGTCACTGCCTGCTATTCTGAAAAGGACCCGTTTATCCCGACTCTCTGCTTCCTGTCTGCCAACCAATTCTCTATCCACGTCAATAAATTTCCCCCAATACCATGTGCTTTAATTTTGCATACTAACCTCTTGTGTGGGACCTTGTCAAAAGCCTTTTGAAAGTCCAAATATACCACATCCACTGGTTCTCCCTTGTCCACTCTACTAGTTACACCCTCAAAAAATTCTAGAAGATTTATTAAGCATGATTTCCCTTTCATAAATCCATGCTGACTTGGACCGATCCTGTCACCGCTTTCCAAATGCACTGCTATTTCATCTTTAATAATTGATTCCAACATTTTCCCCACCACCGATGTCAGGCTGTGCGGTCTATAATTCCCCGTTTTCTCTCTCCCTCCTTTTTTAAAAAGTGGTGTTACATTAGCTACCCTCTAGTCCATAGGAACTGATCCAGAGTCAATAGAATGTTGGAAAATGATCACCAATGCATCCACTATTTCTAGGGCCACTTCCTTAAGTATTCTGGGATGCAGCCTATCAGACCCTGGGGATTTATCAGCCTTCAATCCCATCAATTTCCCTAACACAATTTCTTGACAAATAAGGATTTCCTTCAGTTCCTTCTTTTCACTAGTTTTGAGTGAAGATTGCAGCATCAGCTAGGGGAGCCTGAAGTAAGTCTCAGTTGACTGCCAGCTCGCTCGATTGGATATCTCATGAGTGTTTTTCTGCCACTTTCTAAGAATGTCTACCAGAGGCACAGCTGGCAAAAGAAGTCAGACAAGGGACAAGGGCATGGCAGAGAGACAGAGAAGATGCCACAATTTCACAGAAAGGAACCAGTAAGCATTCCTGGATGAAATTGAGTTCACAAGACTTAGATTGTTGAATGCCCCCTAGCAGCAAATCTGCCAAAAATGTCACTCATGCCATGTGGAGGGAGGTGGCACTGGCACTGAGTGCCAGCTCTCACCCCCAGGACGTATGGTAACTGACAGATATGACCTGGTTTACAGCTCATACTTGCAACAAAATGAGGGGAGTGTTTTTTCACATCCCACCAAGGAAGCGGCAAGGGATCAGTCACTGCCTCCATCTCCAAAAAAATCACAGGCTGCAGCTTTAGTGACAATAGGGGAGAGAAAAGAGACCATCGGCCTCTAAACCATGGCACCTGTGGTGCATACTGTGTCTCTCGGGCTTATCAGGATCTGATAGCTTCTATTAAACCAACCATCCCGCTGATCAATGGGGAAACAGGTCCAGCACTTATCAGCCAATTAAGTACTTTTGAAGTGTCACTGAAATGAGCTACCGCCCACATATCCACAGCATAACTAAATTCGCCTATTTCCACCTCCGTAACATTGTCTGTCTCCGCCTTGCCTCGGGTCATCTGCTGCTGAAGATCTCATCCATGCCTTTATTACCTCTAAGCTTGAGGTCATCAAAAACTCGGCAGCCCTTGTCCTAACTCGCACTAAGTCCCGTTCACCCATCACCCATGTGCTCACTGACTTACATTGGTTCCCAGTTAAACATTGCCTGGATTTCAAAATTCTCATACTTCTTCACAAATCTCTCCATGGCCACGCCCCTCCCTATCTCTGTAATCTCCTTCAGCCTCACATCCTCCTCTGCACTTCTCAAATTCTGCCCTCTTGAGCGTCCCTGATTGTAACTGCTCAACCAATGACGGCCTGTGCCTTCAGCTGCCTGGACCCTAAGCTCTGGAACTCCCTCCCTTAACCACTCCATCTCTCTACCACTTTCCTCCTTTAAGACGCTTCTTAAAACCAACCTCTTTGACCAAATTTTTTTTTTGTCTTATAACACTCTTGTGAAGCGCCCGAGTCATTTTACTACGTTAAAAACACGAGCAGTTCAGCAGGTGGGATCCCAGTGAGTGAGTGGGGTCTCGTGCGGTAGCTAAGCAGGATTCGGGATAGGCGAGTCTGCAGTGAACCTTCAGTTACCCTCTTCAAGCCTTGCTTGATGGTTTGCACTGCTCTCTCTGCCTGACCATTGGACGCTAGTTTAAACGGGGCAGATGTGACATGTTTGATCCTGTTACGGGTCATGAATTCTTTGAACTCAGCACTGGTAAAACATGGCCCATTGTTGCTCACCAGGACATCGGGTAAGCCGTGAGTGGCAAACGTGGCCTGCAAGCTTTCAGTAGTGGCAGCGGATGTGCTAGCCGACATTATCTCACATTCAATCCACTTGGAGTACGCGTCGACAACCACAAGGAACATTTTACCCAAGAACGGGCCTGCATAGTCGACATGTACCCTAGACCATGGTTTGGAGAGCCAGGACCATAAACTTAGCGGTGTCTCCCTGGGTACATTGCTTAACTGCGAGCATGTATTACATCTGTGAACGCACGACTCGAAGTCTGCATCGATACCGGGCCACCACACGTGGGATCTGGTTATCGCTTTCATCATTACGATGCTTGGGTGGGTACTGTGGAGGTCATTGATGAAGGTATCTTTGCCCTTCTTGGGGACCACTACTCGATTGCTCCACAGAAGGCAGTCTGCCTGTATAGACATTTCATCTTTGCACCGCTGGAACAGCTTTTTCTTTTCCTGCATTTCCATTGGGACACTGGACAAGCTCCCGTGAAGCATACAGCTTTTAACTAGAGATAATAAGGGGTCCTGGCTTGTCCAGGTTTCGATCTGCCGGGCAGTGACGGGTGATTGCTCACTCTCAAATGCTTTCATAACCACGGCTAGATCTGCGGGCTGCGCCAGTTCCACCCCCGGTGGTGGGCAATGGCAGACTACTGAGAGCATCGGCGCAGTTTTCTGTGCCTGGCCTGTGGCGGATGGTGTAGTTGTATGCAGACAACGTGAGCGCCCATCTCTGGATGCGGGCCGATGCGTTGGTATTTATCCCTTTACTCTCGGAAAACAGGGATATAAGTGCCTTATGGTCAATTTCCAATTCGAATTTTAGCCCAAACAGGTATTGATGCATTTTCTTTACCCCTTAGTCACATGCTAAAGCTTCTTTTTCTATCATGCTGTAGCCTTAGACAGACTCCTGGATGCATAAGCAACCGGGTGCAGTTTCCCGAAATCATTAGCTTGTTGCAATACACACCCGACGCCATATGATGATGCATCACATGCTAGTACCAAACGCTTACATGGATCATACACCACAAGCAATTTGTTTGAGCATAACAATTTTCTCGCTTTTACAAAGGCATTTTCTTGGCTTTTGCCCCAAACCCATTCGTCCCCTTTTTGTAGTAAGACATGTAGTAGTTCTAGCAGGGTGCTGAGACCCGGTAAGAAATTACTAAAGTAGTTCAAGAGTCCCAGAAACGACAGCAGCTCCGTCACGTTCTGTGGCCTCGGTGCGTTCTTGATTGCCTCCGTCTTCGCGTTGGTGGGCCTGATGCTGTCCGCCGCAATCCTCCTTCCCAGGAACTCCACTTCAGGCACCAGGAAAATGCACTTCAAACATTTTAACCTGAGCCCCACGCAGTTGAGTCAACTAAGAACCTCCTCCGTTTTCTGCAGGTGCTCAACTGTGTTCCGACCTGTGACCAAGGTGTTGTCCTGGAAGACCACGGTGTGCGTGTCCGACTTCAGTAAACTTTCCATGTTTCTCTGGAATATCGCCACCGCTGATCGGATTCCAAACGGGCATCTGTTATAAACAAAAAGACCTTTGTGCATGTTGATGCAGGTGAGGGCCTTCGATGATTCTTTCAGTTCCTGCGTCATGTAGACTGAAGTCAGATCCAGCTTTGTGAACGTCTTTCCTCCTGCCAGCGTTGTAAAGAGGTCGTCGGCTTTTGGTAGTGGGTATTGGTCCTGCAGGGAGAAACGATTGATAGTTACTTTGTAATCGCCACAGATTCTGACGGTGCCGTCTCGCTTGAGGTCTGGGACAATAGGACTGGCCCACTGGCTGAACTCGATCGGTGAAATGATGCCCTCTCGTTGCAGTCGGTCTAACTCGATCTCTACCCTTTCTCTCACCATGTAAGGTACTGCTCTCACCTTGTGATGGATGGGTCGCACCCCCGTAATTAGGTGGATCTGCACTTTTGCTCCTGGAATTTCCTGATGCCTGGTTCGAACAGCGAAGGAAATTTGTTTAAGACCTGGGCACACAAAGTTTCATCAGCGGGCGATAGCGCTCGGACGTTGTCCCAGTTCCAGCGTATCTTTCCCAGCCAGTTCCTGCCGAGCAGCCTGGGACCATCGCCCGGTACCACCCAGAGTGGTAGCTTGTGCACCGCTTCATCGTAGGAGACCTTTACGGTAGCACTGCCGATTACAGGAATCAGTTCTTTTGTGTAAGTTCTTAGTCTCGTGATAACTGGAGTTAAGACTGGCCTTGAGGCCTTGTTGCACCACAACCTTTCGAAAGTCTTTTTGCCCATGATGGACTGGCTCGCGCCCGTGGTCAGCTCCATTGAAACCGGGAGTCCATTTAGTTCAACATTCATCATTATCGGGGGACAATGCGTGATGAATGTGTGCACCCCTCTATCTGAGGCTCTGGTTCGTAGTGAACCTCCGTGGATTTGTCCTCCTCTGCAACGTGGTGGTTTGCAGGTTTAATAGGCTTAGCAGCTCGCCTGCACACTCATTGGAAGTGTCCCATTGTTCCACAAATGTATCCTTTGAAACGGCATGAATGGAAACGATGATCACCTCCACAGCGCCAACAAGGTGTTAATGGCCTTGCATTCATCACCCTTGATGGTGGACTCTGAGACATCTGCGGATGTACAGCTGCAGGTATGTGTGACCTGCCCTGTACATTATGATTCGAAAACAACATCACTTTATTCACAGTACTTGTAGCAGCACTTTTGTGCGAAGAGATTTGCTTAGTATTGTCACTGGTGGCAATGAACACCTGAGCTATCACTATGGCCTTACTCAAGGTTGGGGTCTCTACAGTCAAAAGCTTGCTAAGTATGGTTTCGTGGCCAATGCCAAGTATGAAAAAGTCTCTGAGCATGTGCTCCAAATGTTCTTCAAATTCGCAATGTCCTGCAAGGTGTCTCAGCTCGGCGACATAACTCGCCACTTCCTGGCCTTCAGATCTTTTGTAGGTGTAGAACTGGTACCTCGCCATCAGAACGCTTTCCTTTGGGTTCAAATGCTCTCGGACCAGTGTGCACAAATCGTCGTACGATTTCTCCGTGGGTTTCACTGGAGTGAGCAGATTCTTCATAAGGCCATACGTTGGTGCCCCACAGACGGTGAGGAGGATCGCTCTACATTTGGCAGCACTCTCTTCCCCATCTAGCTCATTGGCCACAAAGTATTGGTCGAGTCGCTCCACAAAAGTTTCCCAATCATCTCCCTCCGAAAATTTCTCCAGGATGCCGATTGTTCTCTGCATCTTTCGGTTCGCTATTTGTATCTCGTCGCCAGTTGTTGTGTATAGAGAAGGAGTCAGACTGAACACTGTGAGCTCAAAGTAAAATGTGACCTTAGTCTTTTATTGCAGGTCTTCAGAGTGCCTCTCCAACCTGAGAAGCCTTCTTAAATAGTTCGGAAGAACATTAGCTTGGATGATGTGGAATCTATATGGGTAGAGCTGCAGAATACCAAAGGGCAAAAAACGTTAGTGGGAGTTGTGTACAGACCTCCAAACAGTAGTAGTGATGTTGGAGAGGGCATCAAACAGGAAATTAGGGGTGCGTGCAATAAAGGTGCAGCAGTTATCATGGGTGACTTTAATATGCACATAGATTGGGTTAACCAAACTGGAAGCAATACGGTGGAGGAGGATTTCCTGGAGTGCATAAGGGATGGTTTTTTAGACCAATATGTCGAGGAACCAACTAGGGGGGAGGCCATCTTAGATTGGGTGTTGTGTAATGAGAGAGGATTAATTAGCAATCTCGTTGTGCGAGACCCCTTGGGGAAGAGTGACCATAATATGGTGGAATTCTGCATTAGGATGGAGAATGAAACAGTTAATTCAGAGACCATGGTCCAGAACTTAAAGAAGGGTAACTTCGAAGATATGAGGCGTGAATTGGCTAGGATAGGTTGGCGAATGATACTGAAGGGGTTGACTGTGGATGGACAATGGCAGACATTTAGAGACCGCATGGATGAACTACAACAATTGTACATTCCTGTCTGGCGTAAAAATAAAAAAGGGAAGGTGGCTCAACCGTGGCTATCAAGGGAAATCAGGGATAGTATTAAAGCCAAGGAAGTGGCATACAAATTGGCCAGAAATAGCAGCGAACCCGGGGACTGGGAGAAATTTAGAACTCAGCAGAGGAGGACAAAGTGTTTGATTAGGGCAGGGAAAATGGAGTACGAGAAGAAGCTTGCAGGGAACATTAAGACGGATTGCAAAAGTTTCTATAGATATGTAAAGAGAAAAAGGTTAGTAAAGACAAACGTAGGTCCCCTGCAGTCAGAATCAGGGGAAGTCATAACGGGGAACAAAGAAATGGCGGACCAATTGAACAAGTACTTTCGTTCGGTATTCACTGAGGAGGACACAAACAACCTTCTGGATATAAAAGGGGTCAGAGGGTCTAGTAAGGAGGAGGAACTGAGGGAAATCCTTATTAGTCGGGAAATTGTGTTGGGGAAATTGATGGGATTGAAGGCCGATAAATCCCCAGGGCCTGATGGACTGCATCCCAGAGTACTTAAGGAGGTGGCCTTGGAAATAGTAGATGCGTTGACAGTCATTTTCCAACATTCCATTGACTCTGGATCAGTTCCTATGGAGTGGAGGGTAGCCAATGTAAACCCACTTTTTAAAAAAGGAGGGAGAGAGATAACAGGGAAACAGGTGGTGGGTAAAATGATGGAATCAATTATTAAGGATGTCATAGCAGCGCATTTGGAAAGAGGTGATATGATAGGTCCAAGTCCGCATGAACTTGTGAAAGGGAAATCATGCTTGACAAATCTTCTGGAATTTTTTGAGGATGTTTCCAGTAGAGTGGACAAGGGAGAACCAGTTGATGTGGTATATTTGGACTTTCAGAAGGCTTTCGACAAGGTCCCACACAAGAGATTAATGTGCAAAGTTAAAGCACATGGGATTGGGGGTAGTGTGCTGACATGGATTGAGAACTGGTTGTCAGACAGGAAGCAAAGAGTCGGAGTAAATGGGGACTTTTCAGAATGGCAAGCAGTGACTAGTGGGGTACCGCAAGGTTCTGTGCTGGGGCCCCAGCTGTTTACACTGTATATTAATGATTTAGACGAGGGGATTAAATGTAGTATCTCCAAATTTGCGGATGACACTAAGTTGGGTGGCAGTGTGAGCTGCGAGGAGGATGCTATGAGGCTGCAGAGCGACTTGGATAGGTTAGGTGAGTGGGCAAAAGCATGGCAGATGAAGTATAATGTGGATAAATGTGAGGTTATCCACTTTGGTGGTAAAAACAGAGAGACAGACTATTATCTGAATGGTGACAGATTAGGAAAAGGGAAGGTGCAACGAGACCTGGGTGTCATGGTACATCAGTCATTGAAGGTTGGCATGCAGGTACAGCAGGCGGTTAAGAAAGCAAATGGCATGTTGGCCTTCATAGCGAGGGGATTTGAGTACAGGGGCAGGGAGGTGTTGCTACAGTTGTACAGGGCCTTGGTGAGGCCACACCTGGAGTATTGTGTACAGTTTTGGTCTCCTAACCTGAGGAAGGACATTCTTGCTATTGAGGGTGTGCAGCGAAGGTTCACCAGACTGATTCCCGGGATGGCGGGACTGACCTATCAAGAAAGACTGGATCAACTGGGCTTGTATTCACTGGAGTTCAGAAGAATGAGAGGGGACCTCATAGAAACGTTTAAAATTCTGACGGGGTTAGACAGGTTAGATGCAGGAAGAATGTTCCCAATGTTGGGGAAGTCCAGAACCAGGGGACACAGTCTAAGGATAAGGGGGAAGCCATTTAGGACCGAGATGAGGAGGAATTTCTTCACCCAGAGAGTGGTGAACCTGTGGAATTCTCTACCACAGAAAGTTGTTGAGGCCAATTCACTAAATATATTCAAAAAGGAGTTAGATGAAGTCCTTACTACTAGAGGGATCAAGGGGTATGGTGAGAAAGCAGGAAGGGGGTACTGAAGTTGCATGTTCAGCCATGAACTCATTGAATGGCGGTGCAGGCTCGAAGGGCCGAATAGCCTACTCCTGCATCTATTTTCTATGTTTCTATGTTTCTAAATACCTGTGCTCCCAAGGGATTATGGGATCCCTTGGGACTCCAGGGAATAAGCCCTCTGGTGGCTGTACAGAGTAAATACAAGTCCACATATATAACACCGAGGGTGCTGGATGCCATAGACTGCACACACGTTGGGCTGAGGGCGGCACATCATCACCCTGAGATCCTTGTCAACCGCAAAGGCTTCCACTCGCTGAATGTGCAGCTTGTGTGTGACCATCATGGCAGTTGATGCGAGCTATCCAGGCTGCAGCCACGATTCGTTCATTCTGCACCAGACCAGTGTGTCCGCCGCCTTCACCGGCCCGAATCAGGATTGTGGTTGGCTGCTTGGGGACAAGGGATATCCCCTGTCCACTTGGCTGCTCACTCCACTGTGGAACCCCAGGACAGCGCCAGAGCACGCATACAATGTCGTTCATTGTGCCACCAGGTGTATCATCGAGCATTGCATCGGCATCCTCAAGCAGAGGTTCCGTTGACTGGACTGCTCTGGTGGCACCTTGCAGTACTCTCCTCAACGGGTCTCCATAATCGTCGTGGCCTGCTGCATGCTGCACAACCTGGCCATCATGAGGGAACAGCCGCTGGAGGTCGAGCCAGCAGTACCACCTGAGGAGGAGGATGAGGGGTAGGAGGAGGAGGAGGAAGAGGAGGATCCCCTTCGCCCCAGAGCTGGGATCCATCATCCCCATCACAGCCCTGGAAGGGAGCTGCAGCTGCATCTCATAGCTGCTCGCTTCAGATAATCCCATCCACACATGACCCTTCAGGTCCCACTTTCAATGGCCATCGCAATGAGTGCCTTAATGCAGAATTGCTCACATACAAATGATGCACCTGGCCAGATATATGTGCCAAAAATAAAGATTTATCCAATTATCCAAATCACTGCAAAAACAGATCATTAAGAACAATATAATAATACTGTAATTATTTTTACCCGTGTATCTACCCTAACATTATGCCTAACTGTCATCCCTGTGGCTGCATCATGAGTCCGGGAAGGCTGCTGTGATTGTTATCTGGGACCTACAGCTATACTTCTAGGACTCCTTGGCACACCTCTGGGCTTGGAAGGGCCGGGTACAGACTGGCCAGCACCCTCCTGGGAGGGTGCGTCCTCACAAATATGGAGGTGCCTGACACCTCCCCTGCAATCTCCTTCCATGCATTATGTACTGGCGGTCTGCCAGGTACCCCACATCAGGAAATAGTATTCTTCTGTCCTCCACACCGTCCATCAGTGTCTCCAGTTCCGTATCAGTGAACCTGTTGGCTCTCCATGCACCTCTTACACCAGCCACCTTTCCAAACTCTTTCCAAACTCCTTCCTGACTCCTTCCAAACTCCTTCCCCGCTCAGGGCCTTACTGCAAACTCTGGCCTTTAAAAAGGCCTGGGAGCAGCTGGCTCGTTAGAAACCCTTACCTGCATGCTGAATTTCTCAGGAGTGATAACGCTCAAATTAAGACAGACACACCACTGAAAAATTCACTTTGGAAGGGTTCATTAGTGCTGGAACCTATTTGTTCACTTTTGGAGCTGAATATGGGGTGGTCCAGCCATGAAAAAATTTTGGCGCTAATAGTCCCAAAAAGGTGGGGGGAGCATCATCTTTCCAGTGGTACTGAATTTCAGGCCCCTTATCTCTTGCAATCTCCATAATTAAAAGAAATCCATATTGTAGTAATTACTCCCTTTACTCTCCCTCTGCTGTGATAATAAGCCTGTCTTTTAAAACCCCATTTTAATCTTTTTCGTTCCATATTATATCATTAATGCTAACTGTCATGTTTGTATGCTTGGGGTTACTAGCCACCAGGAGGTACCACTGTCGGAGGTCACTGGGCTGTACGCACGGGTGTGCGGCCCAGGTATAAAAGGCAAGCCATCATGTAATGTAATCATTTTGGGCCCTAATAAAGCAGAGCCAGGTTTGTACCTGTGTTAGTTTACGTATTCAGTCTATCGAGTTATTACATACATAACACTAACTAGCTTATTTATTTAATAATCTATATGTGCCTCTCCTTGCAGAGTACATCTTCAGCCTTAAAATGCATCCTTCTCCAATTTTGTCAGTGTCATTCTGATCAAAAGTTCGAATGTATGAGCATACAGTTTAAAACAATTCTGCTTACATTAGCTGTTCTGTCTTTGATCTGTATTATAATAATGTAAAAACGTATCTATATTCCAACAATCTGTATATTTAATCAAGACCCTGCCAACTTGGGACGAGTGACCTGCTCACCAGCTCAAAAGGGTCGGCTAACATCGGACCACAGTGAGAAGGCAACAGGATCAGAGGGGGTAAGTCACTGCACTCATTTGAACTAAACCCGCCCGGATTACCTCACTACTTCGGCTCAATATTGACCTTTTATAAAATTCCAACATCTGATTTGTTTTACTCACTGCCGCTGAGCATTGTTGCAATTGTTTCCATTTATTATAGAAATATAGAAACATACAAAATAGGTGCAGGAGTAGGCCATTCGGCCCTTCGAGCCTGCACCACCATTCAATAAGATCATGGCTGATCATTCCCTCAGTACCCCTTTCCTGCTTTCTCTCCATACCCCTTGATCCCTTTAGCCGTAAGGGCCATATCCAACTCCCTCTTGAATATATCCAATGAACTGGCATCAACAACTCTCTGCGGCAGGGAATTCCACAGGTTAACAGTCCTAAATGGCCTACCCCTTATCCTAAGACTGTGTCCCCTGGTTCTGGACTTCTTCAACATCGGGAACATTCTACTCGCATCTAACCTGTCCCGTCCCGTCAGAATCTTATATGTTTCTATGAGATCCCCTTTCATCCTTCTAAACTCCAATGTATAAAGGCCCAGTTGATCCAGTCTCTCCTCATATGTCAGTCCTGCCATCCCGAGAATCAGTCTGGTGAACCTTCGCTGCACTCCCTCAATAGCAAAAACGTCCTTCCTCAGATTAGGAGACCAAAACTGAACACAATATTCCAGGTGAGACCTCACCAAGGCCCTGTACAACTGCAGTAAGACCTCTCTGCACCTATACTCAAATCCCCTAGCTATGAAGGCCAACATACCATTTGTCTTCTTCACCGTCTGCTGTACCTGTATGCCAACTTTCAATGACTGATGAACCATGACACCCAGGTCTCGTTACACCTCCCCTTCTCCTAATTTGCTGCCATTCAGATAATATTCTGTCTTTGCGTTTTTGCCCCCAAAGTGGATAACCTCACATTTATCCACATTATACTGCATCTGCCATGCATTTGCCCACTTACCTAACCTGTCCAAGTCACCCTGCAGCTTCCCAGCATCCTCCTCACAGCTCACACTGCCACCCAGTTTAGTGTCATCTGCAAACTTGGAGATATTACACTCAATTCCTTCATCTAAATCATTGATGTATATTGTAAAGAGCTGGGGTCCCAGCACTGAGCCCTGCGGCACTCCACTAGTCACTGCCTGCCATTCTGAAAAGGACCCGATTATCCCGACTCTTTGCTTCCTGTCTGCCAACCAGTTCTTTATCCACGTCAGTATATTACCCCCAATACCATGTGCTTTGATTTTGCACACCAATCTCTTGTGTGGGACCTTGTCAAAAGCCTTTTGAAAGTCAAAATACACCACATCCACTGGTTCTCCCTTGTCCACTCTACTCGTTACATCCTCAAAAAATTCCAGAAGATTTGTCAAGCATGATTTCCCCTTCATAAATCCATGCTGACTTGGACTGATCCTGTCACTGCTTTCCAAATGCACTGCTATTTCATCCTTAATAATTGATTCCAACATTTTCCCCACTACTGATGTCAGGCTAACCGGTCTATAATTACCCGCTTTCTCTCTCCCTCCTTTTTTAAAAAGTGGTGTTACATTAGCTACCCTCCAGTCCATAAGAACTGATCCAGAGTCGATAGACTGTTGGAAAATGATCACCAATGCATCCACTATTTCTAGAGCCACTTCCTTAAGTACTCTGGGATGCAGCCTATCAGGCCCCAGGAATTTATTGGCCTTCAATCCCATCAATTTTCCTAACACAATTTCCCGCCTAATAAGGATATCCTTCAGTTCCTCCTTCTCACTAGACCCTTGGTCCCCTAGTACTTCCGGAAGACTATTTGTGTCTTCCTTCGTGAAGACAGAACCAAAGTATTTGTTCAATTGGTCTGCCATTTCTTTGTTCCCCATTATAAATTCACCTGAATCCGACCGCAAGGGACCTACGTTTGTCTTCACTAATCTTTTTCTCTTCACATATCTATAGAAGCTTTTGCAGTCAGTTTTTATGTTCCCAGCAAGCTTCTCGTACTCTATTTTCCCCATCTTAATTAAACCCTTTGTCCTCCTCTGCTGAATTCTAAATTTCTCCCAGTCCTCAGGTTTGTTGCTTTTTCTGGCCAATTTATATGCCTCTTCCTTGGATTTAACACTATCCTGAAATTCCCTTGTTAGCCACGGTTGAGCCACCTTCCCCATTTTATTTTTACTCCAGGCAGGGATGTACAATTGCTGAAGTTCATCCATGTGATCTTTAAATGTTTGCCATTGCCTATCCACCATCAACCCTTTAAGTATCATTTGCCAATCTATTCTAGGACTCCTGGATCTCTTTCATTTTCCATGCACATTATTTCATTTCCATTTAAGTAATAATCCTGGATTTTTTGTCTTTATGTGAAACACTTTGTATTTCATCTGCCACCTGCTTGCCCAGTTCCCACGTATATTCAAATCCTCCTGTAGCTTATCCTGTTCAGCTTTGGAGTCTACTATCTTCACTAGCTTTGTAGATCACTAGAGGTGATCCAAAACTCGTCTACCTGTGTCCTAACTCGCACCAAGTCCCACTCACCTATCACCCCTATGCTCGCTGACCTACATTGGCTGCCAGTTACGCAACGCCTGGATTTCAAAATTCTCAATCTTGTTTTCAAATTCTCCCATGGCCTCGCCCCTCTCTATCTCTGTAATCTCCTCCAGCCTCACAACCCCCTCCGAGATGCCTGCGTTCCTCTAATTTGGCCCTCTTGAGCATCCCTGATTAAAATCGCTCAACCATTGGTGGCCGTGCCTTCTGTTGCCTAGGCCCTAAGCTCTGGAACTCCCTGCCGAAACTTCTCTGCCTCTCTTTCCTCCTTCAAGACACTCCTTAAAACCTACCTCTTTGATCAAGCTGTTTGTCATTTCTCTTTATGTGGCTCAAAGTTTTAATCCCATAATCCCATAACTTCTGTGAAGTGCCTCAGGATGTTTCACTACGTTAAAGGCACTATATAAATACAAGTTGTTGTTATATGATCTGAAAAGGTAGCCACTGTGCTTGGGACTCCTAGCTCAAGAGACTCCGAGATAATTTATTAAGACATTAAACAAAAGAGATTCCAAAACAGGTCCCCATGGGACCCCACTGTTAACATTCTCCCAGGATAATGACCATCCCTGTATCACCACCTTCTGGGTTCTATCGGTCAACCAATTGGATATCCTGCTTTCGTTCCCAGGTCGGGAGCCTGGCATGCAATCAGAAACTGGTCAGTTAAAATGGTGGCAGTGGGGAGGGGTGGGGGGGGCGCGGGGTTGGCGACGGGAATGATATGGTAAGGGTGGTGGGAACTCCCAGACTCGAATTTAACCCTTCGTCTGACTCATTCCTGCCATGCGGTCTGGGTTAAAATCGTCCCTTAACATTCCGCCTTTAAAATCTTTTGAAACTTCAAAGAATAAAATAACAAGCGGGCTGATGAAAAGGTGGACGGGTGGTTTAATGCAATAAATGAGTGGCATAATAAAAGGCAGGTGTGCAGCCATGGCATCGCCATCAAAAGCTCATCAAACTCCTTGGGACACCAAGAGACTTCACTACTGATCTAACAAGGTGATGGTTTAAGAGACAACTTTAAAAGTTACAAAGAAAATTCAATTTTCAAAGGAAAAAGAGGCTCCTGTGAATATTTGGCAAAACAAAAGACAGGATCATGTTCTAAAATAAGACACAATCCTCAAAAGGTTAAAAAGCATTGTTAGCAAATATTGTATATATATATACACCCAAATGCATTTAAAAACATGTTTATTATTTCTTTTGCAGTTTGCTGCAATGTGCTATGATTTATGACATTGCATAAAACTGATGCAATGTTTAACTGCAGAAAAAAATCCAATACAAAAATAGTGTTTATTTAGTGCCATCTTGTGGAGAACACAAAGGTTGCAGGCTTCCATAATTTGAAAAAGATCTTCTCAGGAACCAATGCATATTCCAACAATCTTGATTCAGCAAGTAATGCTGAATTCTATATTTGAACTTCTCTATACAAAAAGACAGCAAAGTGCAAGGTCATGTAACCGTCGAAAATTCTAGAACAGAATTGATTAACCTTTCAATGAGCAGACAAAAGAAAATTGTATCTAACAAACAGCCATAAGTGTTTTGGCCCTTATTACAGCTCAGGGCCTGAGAAAGCAACACGAAAAGTATGTCTGTACTGCTGGGGGAGGGGTGCCTGATGGCTGAAAAAGGGGCTGCAGATGGATTAAAAGAGGAGGCTGACCGGCAAGAATGGGGTGGAGTGGGAGCAGCCGATGGTGTGAAAGGAGCCAAGGCCGGTTTCCATTGCAATCTCTTAGGCTCCCCTACCCTCTCATGGTTGCAAAACCACACAGACAGCCTACACGATTCGTACTATACAATGCAAGCTCTTATGCAAGGTGTCTCTTAAAGACAGCTTTGTAACTTCAGTCACTTTTCTGTCACCGTCGGCCTAAAATAGCAGTCAGCCAGTGGGGTAGGACAAGGTCGCACAATAGACCTCTCTGCGTCTCTCTCACCAAACCTATGCAAGCACCAGAACAGTGCAGAGGATGCAGTTAGTGAGCCTGACGAGGCAGCGCCGGGTGAATTACAGGAGCAAGTGCGGGAGAGCAAGTGATGCTGGCAGAGGAGCAGCAACCTTCTGGTCACCATCAATGGCCCCTGCCCCTGTACCTTGAAAAATGCAGTAGTGCGGTGACATCGGCAAGATGCGCCACAACAGGCACATGTGATTGAGGTGGCCGCCTTCTCACGGCAGTTTGCTTCTGAGAACAAGAGAAGGAGACAGAGAGAGACGCTACTGAATATATCTCTGAAGCTTGTGCCCTGGCAGCCTACATGCCTGTGACATGGTTTATCCAGAGTGGTGGGAAACTGGAATTCGCTACCAAAGGCAGTGGTTGAGGTGAATAGTATAGATGCATTCAAGGGGCGGTTAGATAAGCATATGAGGGAGAAGGGAATAGAAAGCTATGCTGATAGAGTTGGATGAGGCTTGAGTAGAACATAAACGCTGGCATGGACTGGTTCGGTGAAATGGCCACTTTCAGTGTTGTATATCCTATGCAATCCTATGGGACTAGAACCTCCACATTTTTTGCATGCTGAACGCCCACTTAACGCCCATTTTACCGCTGAAATGATGTATGGCGCCCATATATCACCCATTTTGGCACAAAATGGAAACTGGCGGGCATTTTTCAAAAACTTATCGCTGAGCATTACTTTCCCCATGTGCTTAATGCCGAGAAAAAATATTACCGCCCACATACTTTTTTGGGGGCGGAATCAGCAGAATGGGCGAATTCAACACCCATAATATCGCCCAGCGTTACTTACCGCGCGGAATTAACGTCGCGATTCAATATTAACGCCCGCCCAGTTTTTTGTCGTAAAGAGCATATTTACCCAAACTAGCGGCCATAGAGATCGCCCATCGTCAATTTCACCACCTCGTACACATATCGCCCTCAATATCGCTCGCCCAAAAAAAACACCCACAAAAAGTGTAACTAACCAGAACGAATCACAACATTATGGACACCATGTTCTAGATCACATGTCCCATCCTTTAAAAGGCTGCTGTGCTTCAACCTCAGCCGAGTTCGGATGTACTCTGCAGGTCGTTGGAGTTGATGTGAACATTTCTACAAACATCTTGACCATACTGTGACCGATTGGAATTGAAGAGGTGTCTTCATCGGGACATTCCTTGTTTGTGAGCAATTAGTGGAAAACAGAGAACTATTGCAATGGGGCCTGTCCTTTCTCACCCTCTCTTGGTGACCAAATACATGCAGCAGACTCGACATCGCCGAAGGAATGCTCCACTGCATTATGTGCCCAATGTAAGAAGTGACAGCCAGATGAGGAGGACCAGACGTTACATCACCCACAAGTACAAGAAGAAGCATTCTTACCTCGACTTGCCTGACACCACCTGTCTTCGGAGACTGCGCTTCCACAAAGAGGTTATCACTGAGGTATGCCAACTGATAAGGGCAGATCTGCAGCCTGCCAGCACCATCAGTACTGCACTGTCCATCAAGGTCAAACATAGAAACATAGAAACATGGAAAATAGGTGTAGGAGTACGTCATTTGGCCCTTCGAGCCTGCACCACCATTCAATAAGATCATGACTGATTATTCACCTCAGTACCCCTTTCCTGCTTTCTCTCCATACCCCTTGATCCCTTTAGCCATAAGGGCCATATCAAAGTCACTGTGGCACTGTCGTTCTGAGCCTCGAGTTCTTTTCAGGCCACAGCTGGCGACATTTGCAAACTTTCTCAGCATGCCACACATCGCTGCATTAGACAGGTCACTGAAGCCCTCTACGCATGCAGGAGGGACTTGATCAACTTCCCTATGGCCAGGGAGGCACAGAGTGAGAGGGTTCTAGGATTCTCCAGAATTGCAAACTTCCCCAAGGTGTAGGGAGCAATAAACTGTATGTACATCGCGATGCGAGTACCTTTTCACAATGCTGAGGTTTTCACTCCCTGAATGTCCAACTGGTTGTCGACCACCAGCAAATTATACTGGCAGTGAATGCTTAATTTCCAGGCAGCATCCATGATGCACTCATCCTGCGTGAGAGCACTGTATCTGACTTGTTTTACAATGAGCCACAAGGTCAATGCTGGATGCTTGGTATAAAGGATATGACCTCGCCAACTGCTGATGACTCACCTGCGTGACACCCACACCGAGGCCGAGAGGTGATACAACGAGAGCCACAGAGCAACTCGCAATATTGTGGAGAAAACCATTGGAGTGCTGAAGCAGCACGTTAGATGCCTGGACCACTCAGGAAGCGAGCTCCAATGCCACCCTGAGCAGGTAGCTCAATTCGTGGTAGTGTGCTCCATGCCACACAACTTGGCTATCAGGAGGGGACAAGAATTGCCTGATGAGTCTGACAGTCCACCTCACCAGAGAGAGGACGAGGAGGACGAGGAGGCGGATGCTGACATTGGCCCAGACAATCAGGCTGACGCTGACGCCATGCCTCCGCCCCCCTGTAGACCGCATGAAAGGGCCCATGGTGACATGATAGCTGCAAGAGCCTTACATCAGGAGCTCATCAATGATCACTTTGCCTGAAATAACGTTGGTGTTTTTACAAGGCTGACACACTGCTACGTGTGCAGGTCATACATCATTGGTGGGCATCACCTTGGTGACAGTTAAAGTTTAAGTTGATTGAAATTAAGTGTGATTATACCCTTTGATGTTAAGGAATCACCAGCGTGTAACCAGCCAACTGAGCCAATGTGCTGCAAGGTTTTGTGAAATAAAAAACATTTAAACCAAACATTAGTCTGAAATCATCAATATTTCTGTACAAACCAACCCTTCCCCCCACCCCCCACCCCCCCACTTCTCCTCCCAACCTCTACAAGATGTTGCTGCTGGCTCTCATGTGTGGTTGGCAATGGAGGTGTGGCACCTTGGGGTGCAGTGTCGCGCTCCTGGACCACTGGGAGCCCTCAGCTACCAGTGTTCCTGGCTACCAGCTCCAGGGCCTCCACCATCCCTTCCATGTTATATCTTATTTGTTGGACAAAAACTCGGTGTCACCTATGTTCTTGGTGCTCAGTAGGCTTTTTGCTGCTGGTGAATCTCCGCTATTCCTCCCACAACAGCCAAACAAGCACACACCGCAGCCACACACGCTTTCAGTCCCTCTGAGCTCCCTCTCCCATCCTCAAAACTGTCCTGAACACGCTAGCTAAAGGGGAAAGGATAGACGGCCCGTACGACACTGCAGCAATTGCCATTAAAGAAGGCATGCTGTTCAGGGGGGAGCAATAGGTAGAACCGCAACAACACCGGAGAGAATTTCTCCAGCTGGCCCACGAGGGTCCAGGAGCAGGACACCCCGGACCTGAGACCACTTGGCAATGAGTGGAACAGGCAGGGTGGTGGCCAGGACTCAGGGAAGACGCCCACGAGTTCTATGCTAGCTGTCTGGTGTTCGCGGCCAACAACCCCGACCCCCAGAAAAGAAAGGTGTCTATGGGACATATCAGGAGGGTAGAGGGACCCTGGCAGTCGATCCAAATCGATTACATCGGGCCCCTACCCACTGCCCAGGGAAGTTACAAGTACTGCCTAGTATTAATGGATGTATTCACCAAATGGATGGAAGCCTTCCCATGCCGAACAGCCACTGCCCTGGGAACAGCTAGGATCCTGGTCAGAGAAGTGTTCTCTTGATGGGGACTACCACAATACGTGGAGTCCGACCAAGGGAGTCATTTCACCGGGCAGGTGATGCAGGAGACCCTTAAGGTACTCGGCATCAAAGGGAAATGGCATGTCGCCCACAACCCGCAGTCATCCGGGCCTGTGGAGCGTTTAAACCGTACCATCAAAGAAAGACTGCGCAAAGAGACAGGGGACTCACCCAAGGGATGGGTAGAGGTCCTGCCACTAGTCCTCATGGGGATCCGGGCCAGCCAGTCAAAGAGCACAGGGTACTCCCCGTACGAGCTCATGACCGGCAGAACCATGTGATCCCCCCCATGTGTTAGCCTCGGGACTCATGGAAGGTCAGCTTAGGGAAACGAACCGGGACAGCTTTGTCAGGAATCTGTTTGAACACCTTAAACAGATTCACTGGCAGGCTGCTAACAACATGGGAAAACAGCAACCGACTGCTGCTAGAACACCGCAAGCACCATGAGTAGGAGATAGGGGACCAGGTTATGGTAGGGAACTACGCTAGAGTAGGGGTCTTTGAGGCACTGTACATGGGATCGTACCAAATTGTTGACAAGGCAAGCCCCATGGTCTATGCCATAAAATTGCCCCGTCGAACAAAGTGGTTCCGCATAAATCAGTGCAAACTTTACAACCCATGGGCAGCAGCTAAACATAAGGGACAGCCAAAAACTGTAAACCGTGCTAAAGACAGGGACCCCCAGCCAACAGCTCCCGACTGTGGAAAATTACAGGGGACGTGGCAGTCTCACAGACTGTACCTAGAGGGGAGGTGAACTGTGTTACTGGAGGAGCTGTCCCCCCAATCATTTGGGACTCGGACACACCCCCAGCAGCCGGAGCCTTAAGGAGGACTCCCTGCACACCACGGCCAAAGACACCGTGGTCACCAGCGCTCCAATTTGAATGGTTCAGCCCCGTGAGCAGGGACGCCCAACCGGTAGCCTCGGGCAGCAAGGGACCCCCAGAAGAGATAGCGGTGGAACAGCCATCAAGTGAGAATCCCCAGCCCGTAGCCCTCAGCCAGGCAGAACCCCCAGGGGACGAAATGAACCAGGCAGCCACCCCCAAGGGAGCGGTGTTCTCCCGATAGTGTGGGACTCAAACCCACGTCTGGTCAGGGTACTTCGGGTTAGATGGTGCAGACCGACTTATCACCTACCTCACTGGACACCCAGCAGAAGAAGAAGAAAGAGAGAAGGCAGGAATTAACCTGGCCACCCGGAGACGGGTAGCAGATGTACATATGTGGCAATGTGAATTTAAGGATGGTTAGCAATATGAATTTAAGTATGTTTAGTGAATAAGTTTAGAATAGTGTAAGATTTATCTGTGTAATGATAAGTATATATGTATTAGTTAACTGGGGTAAGGAAAATAATCTACCTGTGCAGCTGTTAAAAGAAGCACAGGCTGGGTAACACCCGGGAGTAAGAAGAATCTACCGGTATGGCTATTAAGGAAGCACCGGTAAGATAACAAGCAGAACGACTGTGAGATAAAGTTAAAAGCAATCAGTCCACAAGGAACTGAATAAGACAGCCAGTCAATTAAAGACTATGAGCCCAACTTGGAACTCAGTCACCTTTGTCAAGCCAGAGAGCTTTCTCAGAGCTAGACAATCTGTTTCATGTGCCCCTACAGGAAGGAGAGCACCATGAGAAGGATCCTGTTCTTGCTCGCCCTGGTAAGGATGAGCAGCATCGACCGAAGAGACGTGGAAGAACTCGCCGTTTACGCCCACGAGGGAAGATGACCAGGGTGGCTGGGATCTAATTCTACCCGCTACTCCAGCCAGGAAGGTTTTACCTATGGGGAGGCCTCGCTTCCATGTCCCCGGATACGGATCATCGCTGCCCGAGTCGATGTTACAGAGGGGAAACGTGTGTGTTTGACTTGCAAAGGGAACATTCCCCTGGAAAGATGGTGGTGGCTCAGGAAACTCAGCAAGGATGCATGGGACCAGGAATCGGACTGGAAAAGACTCGGTAATGATATGTACCGCACCATCATGGGGACATGGGGAGGAGTAAAAGTGTGTTGGGACAAATGGTGGTAATCCGAACAAGGAATTTATGTTTGCATGTGGGGATCAGAGAGTATTTGTCCCGCAGGCATATCAATCGTCTTCGCCAGGCAATGGCAAGATGAAGGGGAAGGGATGGGGTGGGATTCTAGCCTACACAGGTGCACGGTCCCACACTCCCCACTCCCAATTAACACCACCGAACTAAGAGCACATATTAAGAAACCCCTGCCCACAACCCCGTCAATACACACAGTAATAGAAAGGTGTCCTATCACCACCAAGGGACCTGGGAATGGATTAGTATTGGTACCGACCGAAAAGGTGTTATATTAGGGGGTACATTATGCAGTAGCTTCAGTAATATTAAACCTTACCGAGGTACACCTGCCTGCATGGTGTCCGAAGGAAACAGAGCTGCTCTACCAGGCCCTACTTAGAGACATGTTCAAGAAATTTTATTAGTTAGACTTTGGAAATGTAGACAAAGCAGACCTATACACCCTAAACGCTAGGGACACCATGGGCTCAGCGAGACCTAGAAGGGGAATCATAAACAACGTTTTCACTACCTACAATACAGCATCCTCTGTAATAAATAGCCTAGATGACATAGAGCTGCAAACACAGATAAATAGTTTAAAGACCCAATTGAGAAAAATCCTGAAACAGGAGAACACTGTAGTAGGATCAGAACTACACGAGGACCAGGCTATGACTGTCCATTTAAAAGAAATAGTGACTGAGCTGGAAAAACATGCACAGACAGTGAATGCACTCATACAGGAGGATAGAAACAGTTCTGACCAGGTTGCACAGAACGAGGTGTGTGTATTATATGGGGCATGGTTGTTGGGCGAGGGCCGCAACAACCTGGAGGATTTAAAACAAGGTGTTATCCCCTCTTGGATCAGGAACAAGCATCTCGCAGCCCTCCACCCATACAGCAATTCACTAAGTCCGTTCCAGCTCCACCTAGCCTCTGAAGCCTACCCTGTCCCAGTTGACTGTGGGAAATCTAACCACACCATTATGGGATAGTATTAAGGATGCCGGTCATGGGTGGGACAGCCCGACCCGCACCGGTATACCGGGTGGAGAGCATTATAATTATTCAGGGAGGTGCACACATTCGTTTCGCAGCGGTCCCATCCTATATCATAAAGTGGGAGCGCACTGTAACGGGTACTGACCTCTCTGGGTGCCGGAGCCGGGGTGCACACGTAATATTGTGTCCCCAGTACTTAAGTGCCCATTGAAAGTCACAGTGTGGGTTTAAAGCTGCTGGCGCACAGCCTATTAACTGTACCATGGAGGTAATGGCACAAGACCATGTCCCTCCACAGGTAACATACATAGGGGGTGGGACATATTGTGTCACCACCAGTGCGTCCCTCTACCAGCATGGACACTTCTGGTGTCCGGTGAGTGACAGCAGTTTTTGCTTCAAACCTGAGGCATCAGTTCAAGTGGCCCAGGAACGGATTGTCCCCATTCCTGAACCCTCCACTGTCCATCTCACTGTGAGGGAAAACATTACAAACCTGCAGGATTATGTTGTACATTATGGCTATGCAATTCCCCCTCTACCTGAACATCTTACCGCTCTACTAAAAGCTGTAATTATCTCACAAAAACACTTCTATACTCTAGAACAGAAAACCATTGAGATAGGGAAAAAGATTTTCGAGATCACCATTCCGCCTTGGTGGGACCTTTTCAGAAATATAGAGGTCCCAGTCTGGATCCGAATCGCTTCCCACACTTTAGTTATTTGTCAACTCGCGAATATATTTTACTTATGGTGTCTCACTTGCCGAGTGAAACGCAGAGGTCAGGCACCAAAGGGTGCTATACGTTCCTTGGCCAAACTTGGGAATCGCGCAGGGAGGGGTGACACCATACTACCATGTTTAATTTGTGTTTGATTTTACCTGCTGTAAACCGCAACATCGCGAATGCTGTAAGAGTGTTACTTAAATGTTTTGACTATGTACTGAACTTAAAACATGTTGACTATGGACCTTTATACTATTTGAGAATGTGTTACTATGTGTTTTTATTTTACTTTACTTAAAGTTGTGTATGACTGTATACTGTAATTTTACTGTGAAAACCAAGTAAAAGAGGAACATCATACCCACTCTATGCTATAACTGAATTGTAATTGCTGTATTCGCCTGTATATTGCATTGCATTTCAACGGAGGATGCAGGGTAATGTTTAGCCAGTATAAATGCAGGAAAGGTTGACTCTCGGAAGCAGGAATTTTGCTTACCTTGATTGACACTCAAGGAGTGTAGAGTGTCAACAGGGGGGACTGCAGAGAGCAAAATTCACCAGAACCCCCCCTGTGTTTGGGCTCATTCGAAAGGAAATTTAATTTGGGACTATCTACTGAAAAGTTTGGAACTCTAAAGTGATTATGGAAGAAACTATGAACTTTATTAGAATTATGAACTTTTACAAGACAAATTCAAGCCTGTGGGTGGACCTAGGGAACAAAAGAAGCCCACTTGATTATTGGAACTGTCCGTGTGTCAGGACTGAGTTAACCTGTCTAGAAGAATGAATATTTGGAAACTTCCTCCACAAGAGACATTACCATCACAAAATCACCCAGAGGTGGCTCCCCATCAACATGGATCTGGAAAAACCATTTCAGCATATACATCACAAAGAGGCCCAATCCAGCCTGTATGCAAAAGACTAAGCACAAAAGGACATTGCAATTACCAAACTAATATTTCCATCAGGAAACAGTTTTTCAAAGATCAACCCACCCAAGACATATCAACTTTAACGAGCCCGACAAAATATTACAAAGAAGAACCAAGTCCGCCAAAATTATACAAAGGATTGTGAACAGATTGGGCAGCAAGATTAGAACACTGAAATCATATAACTGCCCCTGTTTTCAGCAGAGGTTAGAGAGAGAGAAGAGAGAGAGAGGGAGGAGAGAGAAGAGAGAGAGGAGAGAGAGGGAAGAGACTCTCTAGCCTCGAAGTCTTGAAGTCCTGAAGGAAGGAAGAACATCACCATCTACCATTAACTATCAAAAGGATTGGTAAGGATAAATCCCTGCCACCTTGGAGTCTAACCTAGCTAGAATTAGGTATTGGGAGATGGAAGGTATAATTTTTCTGTAACCCCCTTTGAATGTGTAGTGTATGGTTCTTTATTAGAGTGATTTTAAGCTTGACCTTGTACTTTTCCTTGTATTGTTCTTTATTAGAGTGATTGTAAGTTTGGCCGGGTATTTTCTTACTAGAGTAATAAGCCTGTATTACTTTGACTGTAATAAAACCAAAGTTCTTTGCATCAAACCAGTGTCCTCTGCACTTTTGTCACACCCCCCGAATAAATCCAGAGTACAGAACCCAAGGGAGCGGGAGCGATTCAAAACCGCTCAAGTTGATCAGAAGGGAACCTGACCCCCTCATAGAGACCCACAACATACCCCACCACCCCCCTACACGAGGTACCGGTTCTACACTTACAAAAAATCTGAAGACCAGGAAGTGCCGAGTTATGTCGCTGAGGTAAGACGCCTTGCAGGACATTGCAAATTTGAAGGACATTTGGAGCACATGCTCAGAGACTTTTTCGTACTTGGCATTGGCCACGAAACCATACTTCGCAAACTTTTGACTGTAGAGACCCCAACCTTGAGTAAGGCCATAGCGATAGCCCAGGCGTTCATTGCCACCAATGACAATATTAAGCAAATCTCTCAGCACACATGTGCTGCTACAAGTGCTGTGAACAAAGTGATGTTGTTTTCGAGTCGTAACGAACAGGGCAGGTCACACATAACTGCAGCTACACGTCCGCAGATGTTTCAGAGTCCACCATCAAGGGTGACGAATGCAACGCCATTAACACCTTGTTTGCGCTGTGGGAGTGATCATCGTTTCCATTCATGCCGATTCAAAGGATACGTTTGCAAAGGCTGTGGAACAATGGGACACCTCCAATGAGTGTGCAGGTGAGCTGCTAAGACTGTTAAACCTGAAAACCACCATGTTGCAGAGGAGGATCACGACGAAACAGAGCCTCAGATAGAGGAGGCAGAGGTACATGGGGTACACACATTCACTACGAATTGTCTCCCGATAATGCTGAATGTTGAACTAAATGGTGTCAATGGAGCTGGACATGGGCGTGAGCCAGTCCGTCATGGGCAAAAAGACTTTCGAAAGGTTGTGGTGCAACAAGGCCTCAAGGTCAGTCTTAACTGCAATTCGCACGAAACTAAGAACTTACACAAAAGAACTGATTCCTGTAATCGGCAGTGCTACCGTAAAGGTCCCCTACGATGGAGCGGTGCACAAGCTACCATTCTGGGTGGTACCGGGCGATGGTCACACGCTGCTTGGCAGGAGCTGGCTGGGAAAGATACGCTGGAACTGGGATGATATCCGAGCGCTATCGCCCACTTACGACACTTCGTGTGCCCAGGTCTTAAACAAATTTCCTTCGCTGTTCGAACCAGGCATCGGGAAATTCCAAGGTGCAAAAGTGCAGATGCACCTAATTCCGGGGGCGCGACCTATCCATCACAAGGCGAGAGCAGTACCGTACATGATGAGAGAAAGGGTAGAGATCGAGCTAGACCGGCTACAAAGAGAAGGCATCATCTCACTGATCGATTTCAGCGAGTGTGCCAGTCCTATTCTCCCAGTCCTCAAGGGAGATGGCACCGTCAGAATCTGTGGCGATTACAACGTAACTATCAATCGTTTCTCCCTGCAGGACGAATACCCACTACCAAAAGCCCTCGACCTCTTTGCAACACTGGCGGGAGGAAAGACGTTCACGAAGCTGGATCTGACTTCAGCCTACATGACGCAGGAACTGGAGGAATCATCGAAGGCCTCACCTGCATCAACACGCACAGAGGTATTTTTGTTTATAACAGATGCCCGTTTGAAATCTGATCAGCGGCGGCGATATTCCAGAGAAACATGGAAAGTTTACTGAAGTCGGTCCCGCACACTGTGGTCTTCCAGGACGACATCTTGGTCACAGGTCGGAACCTGCAGAACCTGGGGGAGGTTCTTAGGCAACTCACCCGCGTGGGGCTCAGATTAAAACGCTTGAAGTGCGTTTTCTTGGCGCCTGAAGTGGAGTTCCTGGGAAGGAGGATTGCGGCGGATGGCATGAGGCCCACCAACGCGAAGACAGAGGCAATCGAGAATGCACCGAGGCCACAGAACGTGACGGAGCTGCAGTCGTTTCTGTCGTTTCTTGAACTACTTTGGTAGCTTCTTACCGGGTCTCAGCACCCTGCTAGAACTACTACATGTCTTGCTACGAAAAGGGGACAAATGGGTTAGGGGCAAAAGCCAAGAAAATGCCTTTGTAAAAGCGAGAAAATTGTTATGCTCAAACAAATTGCTTGTGTTGTATGATCCATGTAAGCGTTTGGTACTAGCATATGATGCGTCGTCATATGGCGTCGGGTGTGTATTGCAACAAGCTAATGATTTTGGGAAACTCCAACCGGTTGCTTATGCATCCAGGAGTCTGTCTAAGGCTGAGAAAGCCTACAGCATGATTGAAAAAGAAGTGTTAGTGTGTGTCTATGCCGTAAAGAAAATGCATCAATACTTGTTTGGGCTAAAATTCGAATTGGAAACTGACCATAAGACACTTATATCCCTGTTTTCCGAGAGTAAAGGGATAAATACCAACGCATCAGCCTGCATTCAGAGATGAGTGCTCAAGTTGTCCGCATACAACTACGCCATCCGCCACAGGCCAGGCACAGAAAACTGCGCCGATGCTCTCAGTAGGCTGCCATTGCCCACCACGGGGGTGGAAATGGCGCAGCCCGCAGATCTAGCCATGGTTATGGAAGCATTTGAGAGTGAGCAATCACCCGTCACTGCTCGGCAGATCAAAACCTGGACAAGCCAGGACCCCTTATTATCTCTAGTTAAAAGCTGTATACTTCACGGGAGCTTGTCCAGTGTCCCAATGGAAATGCAGGAAAAGAAAAAGCTGTTCCAGCGGTGCAAAGATGAAATGTCTATACAGGCAGACTGCCTTCTGTGGAGCAATCGAGTAGTGGTCCCCAAGAAGGGCAGAGATACCTTCATCAATGACCTCCACAGTACCCACCCAAGCATCGTAATGATGAAAGCGATAACCAGATCCCACGTGTGGTGGCCCGGTATCGATGCAGACTTCGAGTCGTGCGTTCACAGATGTAACACATGCTCGCAGTTAAGCAATGTACCCAGGGAAACACCGCTAAGTTTATGGTCCTGGCTCTCCAAACCATGGTCTAGGGTACACGTCGACTATGCAGGCCCGTTCTTGGGTAAAATGTTCCTTGTGGTTGTCGACGCGTACTCCAAGTGGATTGAATGTGAGATAATGTCGGCTAGCACATCCGCTGCCACCACTGAAAGCTTGCAGGCCACGGTTGCCACTCACAGCTTACCCGATGTCCTGGTGAGCAACAATGGGCCATGTTTTACCAGTGCTGAGTTCAAAGAATTCATGACCCGTAATGGGATCAAACATGTCACATCTGCCCCCTTTAAACCAGCGTCCAATGGTCAGGCAGAGCGAGCAGTACAAACCATCAAGCAAGGCTTGAAGAGGGTAACTGAAGGCTCACTGCAGACTCGCCTATCCCGAGTCCTGCTTAGCTACCACATGAGACCCCACTCGCTCACTGGGATCACACCTGCTGAACTGCTCATGAAAAGAGCATTTAAGACAAGGCTCTCGTTAGTTCACCCTGATCTACATGAACAGGTAGAGAGCAGGCGGCTTCAACAAAGTGCATACCATGATAGCGCAAATGTGTCATGCGAGATTGAAGTCAATGATCCTGTATTTGTATTAAATTATGGACAAGGTCCCAAGTGGCTTCCCGGCACTGTCGTGGCCAAAGAGGGGAGCAGGGTATTTCGGGTCAAACTTTCAAATGGACTCATTCATCGGAAACACTTGGACCAAATCAAACTCAGATTCACGGACTACCCTGAGCAACCCACCTTGGACCCTACCTTTTTTGATCCCCCAACATACACACCAGTGGCAACCGACACCACGGTTGACCACAAAGCAGAACCCATCATCCACAGCAGCCCTGCAGGGCCCAACACACCAGGCAGCCCAGCAAGGCCAGCTGCACAGCAGCCCAGCCAGGGCCCAACAAATGATTCAACAACACCAGCTTTCGCACCGAAACGATCAACCAGGGCAAGAGAGGCCCCAGATCGACTCACATTGTAAATAGTCACCCTATTGACTTTGGGGGGGAATGTTGTTATATATGTGGTCTTGTATTTACTCTGTACAGCCACCAGAGGGCTCATTCCCCAGAGTCCCAAGGTATCCCATAATCCCTTGGGAGCACAGGTATTTAAGAAGGCTTACAGGTTGGAGAGGCACTCTGGAGACTGCAATAAAAGACTAAGGTCACACTTTACTTTGAGCTCACAGTGTTCAGTCTGACTCTTTCTCCATACACTACAATCTGAATGGCGGAAGATTAGGTAAAAGGGATGTGCAACGAGACCTGTGTGTCATGGTAAATCAGTCATTGAAGGTTGGCATGCAGGTGCAGCAGGCGGTGAAAAAGGCATGTTGACCTTCATAGCTAGGGAATTTGAGTATAGGAGCAGGGAGGTCTTGCTGCAGCTGTACAGAGCCTTGGTGAGGCCTCACCTGGAATATTGTGTTCAGTTTTGGTCTCCTAATCTGAGGAAGGACGTTTTTGCTATTGAGGGAATGCAGCGAAGGTTCACCAGACTGATTCCCGGGATGGCAGGACTGACATATGAGGAGAGACTGGACCGACTGGGCTTGTATTCACTGGAGTTTAGAAGGATGAAAGGGGATCTCATAGAAACATATAAAATTCTGACAGGACTCGACAGGTTAGAGGCATGAAGAATGTTCCCGATGTTGGGAGAGTCCAGAACCTGGGGTCACAATCTCAGGATAAGGGGTAAGCCATTTGGGACCGAGATGGGAAGAAACTTCTTCACTCAGAGAGTTGTTAACCTGTGGAATTCTCTTCCGCATAGAGTTGTTGATGCCAGTTCATTAGATATATTCAACAGGGAGTTAGATATGGCCCTTACGGCTAAAGGGATCAAGGGATATGGAGAGAAAGCAGGGAAGGGGTACTGAGGTGAATGATCAGCCATGATCTTATTGAATGGTGGTGCAGGCTCAAAGGGCCGAATGGCCTACTCCTGCACCTATTTTCTATGTTTCTATGTTTCTATGCCCCCTAGTTCTAGTCTCCCCTATCAGTGGAAACATCCTCTCTGCATCAAGCCCCCTCATAATCTTATACATTTCGATAAGATCAGCTCTCATTCTTCTGAATTCCAATGAGTAGAGGCCTAACCTACTCAACCTTTCCTCATAAGTCAACCCCCTCATCTCCGGAATAAACCTAGTGAACCTTCTCTGAACTGCCTCCAAAGCAACTATATCATTTCTTAATATGGAAATTAAAACTGTATGCAGTATTCCTAGTGTGGCCTCACCAATACCCTGTATAGCTGTAGCAAGACTTCCCTGCTTTTGTACTCCATCCCCTTTGCAATAAAGGCCAAGATACCATTGGCCTTCCTGATCACTTGCTGTACCTGCATTCTAATCTTTTGTGTTTCATGCACCAGGAAAACCAGGTCCCGCTGTACTGCAGCACTTTACATTTTTTCTCCATTTAAATAATAACTTGCTCTTCTCGCTCGTTTCAGTCCGTGCTCACAGTGTCCAATGGATTCAGCTCATCAAGATTGTTGCCCCCTGGTTCATTTCCCCAATTCTATCTGGGGCCATGTCTGGCGTGCTTTTCATCCTAATTCGATTATTCATCTGCCAAAGTGCATAATCTCACACTTTCCAACATTATACTCCATCTGCCAAATTTTTGCCCACTCACTTAGCCTGTCTATGTCCTTTTGCAGGTTTTTTGTGTCCTCCTCACACATTGCTTTTCCTCCAATCTTTGTATCTTCAGCAAACTTGTCTATGTTACACTCCATCCCTTCATCCAAGTCATTAATATAGATCGTAAATAGTTGGGGTCCCAGCACTAATCCCTGCGATACCCCACTAGTTACTGATTGCCAACCCGAGAATGAACCATTTATCCCGACTCTCTGTTCTCTGTTCGTCAATCCTCTATCCATGCTAATATATTATCCCCAACCCCGTGAACGTTTATCTTGTGCAGTAACCTTTTATGTGGCACCTTGTCAAATGCCTTCTGGAAATCCAAATACACCACATCCACTGGTTCCCCTTTATCCACCCTGTTCAATACATCCTCAAAGAATTCCAGCAAATTTGTCAAACGTGACTTCCCCTTCATAAATCCATGCTGACTCTGCCTGACTGAATTATGCTTTTCCAAATGTCCTGCTACTGCTTCTTTAATAATGGACTCCAACATTTTCCCAACCACAGATGTTAGGCTAACTGGTCTATAGTTTCCTACTTTTTGTCTGCCTCCTTTTTTAAATAGGGGTGTTATATTTGCAGTTTTCCAATCTGCTGGAATCTCCCCAGAATCCAGGGAATTTTGGTAAATTATAACCAATGTATCCACTATCCCTGCTGTTACTTCTCTTAAGACCCTAGGATTCAATCCATCAGGTATAGGGGATTTATTCCCCATTATCTTACTGAGTGCCACCTCCTTAGTGATTGTGATTGTGTTAAGTTCCTCGCCTCCTATAGCCCCTTGACTATCCACTGTTGGGATATTTTTAGTGTCCTGTATCATAAAGACGGATACAAAATATTTGTTCAGAGTTTCTGCCATCTCCATGTTCCCCATCACTAATTCCCTGGTCTCATTCTCTAAGGGACCAACATGTTGGTAGGACATTCCATGGTTTCACACCTTCCGAGGTTGCGGGTCCCAGTGTTGTGCTGCAGTGAGGCACACCCAGGGCCCCACCATCCCAGGCTGCGGATCCCAGTGGTGGGGTGCGAGCCATACACATGGGGAAGAGGGGAAAGAGAGCTTGAGGTGCAGGATCTAACAGATATCGTTCAGATGATGTCATTGAGTGTGGAGAGCATTGACCTTACCCGATCACTCCTGGACGCCATCAGTGGGATGTGTGATGAGGTAGCGGGACTGTCGGGAGAAGTAACAGCAATGACATGGGAAATGGGAACGATATCCGGGACCATCAGTGATGGAATAGTGGCCATGAGGGAGGGAATGTCAGAGGTAGTGCAAATCACGTCACTGACCATGAGGGAGGGAATTTTGCAGGTAGTTCAGACAGCTTTGCTCAACATGAGGGAGGGAATGTTGCAGGTCGCTGAGACACTATCAGGGCGCATGAGGGACGGCATGTTGGAGTTAGCTGCTGCAATAAGGGAACACGCCCCGACCTCCCGCCCATTGACAGGATCAACTGTTACTCTCATTCCAATCCCCACACCAGCCTCTGAAGAACCCCAAGCCGGGCCCTCCAACTTGCCGCCTGGGCCCTCCAACTTGCCGCCTGGGCCCTCCAACTTGCCGCCTGGGCCCTCCAACTTGCTGCCTGGGCCCTCCAACTTGCCGCCTGGGCCCTCCAACTTGCCGCCTGGGCCCTCCAACTTGCCGCCTGACGCCGACGTCCCCTTCCCTCAAGAGGTGCGCAGTAGCTGAGATGTTAGAAAGAATGAGCTTGGTACCAAGCCCAAAAGCATTGCGCCACCGCCTACGGGCAGGGGTAGTGGAGTATCCAAGACCAAACGCAGCGGGTGGGTGGTCTTAGAATAAGGGGGAGGAGAGATGGGGGCAGCCTTTCTTTGCTGCTGCTGCTGTTGTTGTTATTATTATTATTGTTACAGTTGTAACTGTTCTCAAATTAAAAGTTTTTGTAAGTTATATAAATTTACAAGTTTATAAGTGATCTTAAAGCTTTTAAGTGATCTTAAAGAGTGATCTTAAAATAAAGTTTGATACAAGAATAATTTTATTAAAGTTAAGTACATTATAAACTTTTGAATAAAATATATTTTACATTAAAACTGAATCATGTTCCATTAACACAACACAACATTGCGGAACAACTCCAAACAATAAACATGTCCATGTGGAATAGTTGTTGCTGAGCCCTCAGGCAGCAGTAAAGCGTTCACGGATGAGCTGCTGGTGCAAGGCTCGAGCAATTGTTAAAGGAGCACAATGGCCCGCCCTCCTCCGCCGCCGTGCTCCAGACTCAGGCACTTGCATGGCTTCCTCATCCTCATCCTCCTGCTCAACACCTGCATCTTTCACATCATTATCATCAGCCACTCTCACCGCAGGTGGGCCTTCCACAACCAGGTGTTGCTGCCTCATGATGGCTAAGTTATGCAGCATGCAGCACACAACAGTGAACTGACCGACAGTCTCGGGGAGTACAGCAAGTAACCTCCGGAATGGTCCAGGCATCAGAAACGCTGTTTCAAGATGCCAATGGTCCTCTCTATGATGCAGCACATCGCAATGTGCGACATGTTGTATTCACGATCAGCTTCCGTCGGGTTACGTGTAGGGGCGTCATGAGCCAGGTGGCGAGGCTGTACCCTTTGTCTCCCAGTAGCCAGCTCTGCCCTTCTGGCTGTTGCTGCTGAAACATGGCAGACATAACGCTGTCGCGTAGGATGAACGCATCATGGGTGCTGCCAGGGTATCTTGCATCTACTGACATGAAATGATGCATGTCATCACACACAAGCTGCACATTAATGGAGTGGAAGCCTTTTCTGTTCCTGTACATCTCGGAATCCTCCAAAAGGCGAAGTGGGTACAATCAATGCAGCCCTGGACCTTTGAGAAGCCAGCAATCCTGGAGAAGCCCACAGCCCTGTCATGCATTGCTTGGGCGGTCATGGGAACTTTATGAAGTCATTCCTATGTGCAGCCATGATCTGTCAGATGGAGACATGTGATGCATGTTGAGAGATGTCGCACACATCCCCAGGTGGAGGTATGATCACCTGTCTCGATATACCCGAGGTGTGTAAGGCCTCCTGCCCAGCACCCTACGGGCTCTGATGTTCCTGATACGATGAAGTCGAATCAATTGTCTCCTACGTAGCACCATGATGCAGATGGCTCGCACAAGGTATGGCGTTGTCAGTGTTGCTCCTATACTTTAACTTTTGAAAGAAGCTCAAAACGGCAGGAAAGCATGCAGGCAGAACAGGTTTGCAGTTCTCTTCTCTCCCATAGGTCTGCATGGATGGACCACACCCAAAGGTCTTGTGACTTCTCTTCTCTCCCCCCCCCCCCCTTAACTAATTGGAGTCTTGTGACTTCTCCTCTTCTCTCTCTCCCTCCACCTCCCCCCCCCCCCCCCCCCCCCTACTCATTGCAGTCTTCAGTGCAGAAGGCACCTTGCTCCCCGGACTCAAAGCCTTCTGATCGGCACCTCGCTCTCTCTCTCCCCTCCCCCACCCCACAGCTTGTTTTGTAGCCGGGCCCCGAGCTGCTGTGTCTGGGTGCAGGGCCAATCCTGACGGCCAAAGCTATGACCCTCCAGCCCTGCTTCAAGACGTTCGGTGGTGGCAGGTGAGTGAGTAAAAAAATGAGAGAACTTCTGAAATCCAACAAATTTACACTTCTACGTTGACAGGTAAAAAAAAGTTGAACTTTATTATTGATTTTGACAGTGTTCTTGACTCCCTCCAAAATCTTCGATTTAAAAACAATGGCGTCTTTCAGCGCCGATTTGTGAATGTACGCTGGTTTTTTTAACTCACATGAACATTTTTTGGGAGTGGCCAGATACGCTGACCTAAGAGGAAAAAATGTTGGCCAAACTGCGAACAATTGAAAAAAACGGCGCAAACATGAGGAAACACCCCCTATGACATCAAAAATAACTGGCCTAGAAAAATCCTAACTAAGTCAGTTACGCCGGCTCAGATCGCAGGGAGAAACTTGGAAAAAATAAATACGCCAAAAAAAGCACCGCGCGCCAAAAAGAAATGACGCAAATGACCGGAGGAAATTGAGCTCCATAATACTATGTTTGCGAAACTTGAATTCTGACTGCTGTTTTTGACTTGACAAACCAAACCTTGTCAAGCTTGTGAACTTTGTGCATTATTGCTTGTGTTTTTTTCCTGCTGCTTGCTGCTGGTCTCCTTCAATTAAGCATTCCTTTGATATATGTCTCCCACAGCAGAATTCCTGTTGCCATCAGTCCGCCTTTGCAGCTGCAAGCATTGCTGACCATGGACATTCCACTGAGACAGCCACTGGCTGAACTGGATTTGGAGGAGGAAGAGGAAGGAGATGCCAGGAAGATGATTGGCACCCAGCCGCGGGTGACCTACAACTGCTTGGGCATGTCAGAAGAAATCTGCCTTTGCCATCTACGATTCAGCAAGGAAAGCAAAATCCCTGAAGTTTTTAATTTGTTCTCGGGTTGTAGGCAATACTGGCAAGGCCGCAGTTATTGTCCTCTAGTTGCCCGAATGTGGTTGTGGGCCTCCTCCTTGAACCGTAGCAGTCCTTGTAATGATGGTGTTTCCCACAATGGTATGAGGTAGGGAAGTCCAGGATACACCCCCAATGACAATGAAGGAACAGTGATATGTGCCAGAATCAGGTATAACTACACTGCAGCTCCTAACTTTTTCAGTGATAGAGATCACAGGAGAGGGAATAACCTTAGTGAGTTGCTACAGTGCATCCTGTCAATCATACATACGGCAGCCACAATACGCTGATGATGGAAGGGGTGGATTTTGAATCAAGTGGCAATTAAGCAAACTACTCTGTCCTGGATTGTGTCTTGCTTCTTGACTTTTGTTGTAGCTGTACTGATCCAGGCAAATGGTGAGTATTCCATCATGCTCCTAACTTGAGTCTTGTAGATGATGGAGAGGCTTTGAAGGGTTAGGATGCAAGCAACTGATCGCAGAGTACCCAGCATCTGCCTTGCACTTGTAGCCACAGCATTGATATGGCTGGTCCAGTTCAGCGCCTCATCATTGGTGACTCAAAGATCTTGCTGGTGTGGTACTTAATGATGGTGGTTCTTTTGAAGGTCAAGAGGAGATGGCTGGCTTTTTTTTGTTCAAGGTGGTTACTACCTGGTGGTTATTACCTGGCACTTATATGGTGCAAATGTTGCCTGTCACTTGTCAAGTCAAGTCTTGGTATTATCAAGGTCATGCTGTAGGGTGACATGGGCTGCTTCATTATCACCAAAGTTGTGAATGGAGCTGAACACTTATGGAAACATCCCCACTCCTGACCGTATGATGGAGGGAAGGTCATGGATAAAGCAACTGAAGATGATTGGGCCGAGGATGCTTTCTTGAGGAACTCCTGTAGTGACGGGTCTATGATTATTTGGCTTTCGACAACCACCTTCCTTTGCATCAGATATGACTCCAGCTACTGAAGGATTTTCTCTTTAACCCCAGTTGAGATTAATTTTGAATCCAGTGGGATTCAAATACAACATGGCAGTTAAAATCACACTCCCGAGTGAGATTGCCTTTGGCTCACGCTGGCTTCCCACCAGAGGCTAACAGCAGCCCTTTTCTTTCTCATTGCCTACAAAACTACGACTGAATTCCGCAATGTACGACGTCATTTCTCAAGGAAAGGATTCGCTGCTAATGTTACATTTGAATTGGTGCATGTAACAGGTGGTGTATGTGGAAAATATGGAGGTCTTCATTGAAGCATTTATACAGTTGCAAAAGGAGAAAGGTCATTCTAACATGCAACTTCTTAAGTCCTGCGAGATTACTGACAGAAACCTTGGAATACACCTTTTTGACTTTAGCTATTAATTTCTAATCCCAAAGATCATTTTTTCACATTTCCATGGAAACAGGAGTCATTGACCTTAAGCGTAGTTAGCTCTTGTTTCATTTAGACAGTGTCCAGTGCCAGAAGTATGTTCTTCAGGGACTTCTTCGAAATAAACTTGAAGCGATTTCTCCTCGGCAAAGCTAATGGAAGAAATAATTTGTTGATTTTTTTTAACATCCTTATTGTAAGAATTGGCTTGCACCACGGAGGGAGGGAGGGAGGGAATCTGCCTAGCATCAAAATCTTCCTTTCAGGTAAAATGTCTGTAGACGTTCTCTTCATTTCCTGCCATGACTTTGCTGGAAGATTGGCAGACACCCTGGAGAAACACTAAAACTGGTTCCACCATTTCTCAGGATTTCCGCCAATCATCTGCCAAAGTTACGGCAGGAGATCAAAAAAAAGGAACTTGCGTTTATTTGTAGTGCCTTTCACAACCTCAGGATGTCAAAAAGCACTTCACAGCCATGAAGTACTTCTGAAGTGTAGTCACTGTAGTAATGTAGGGAATTGTGGCAACCAGCTTGCGCACGGCAATGTCCCGAAAACAGCAATGATATAAATAAATGACCGGATAAGATGTTTTAGCCATGTTGGTTGCGCGATAAATATTGGCCAGGACACTGGGAGAACTTGCCTGCTCTTCTTCAAATAGTGTCACCACGTGAGATGACAGACAGGCACTTGGTTTAATGTCCATGTTGGACTGTGCCGCCACTTGGGAACTCACTTATGGAATTGAGGCAGATCTTCCTCGATTTTGAGGGACTGCCTATGATGATGATGATGATGTATTGGCACATGCAGCGGAACCTGGTCTCCAGTCATCTTGGATCCCCTTGCCGCTGGATCAAGACCTTGCTCCATCAAGCCCGTGTTGTGGCTGGTGTGCAATAGCCACCCCACATTAAAAGAATTCATGCACAGGCATCTTCCATTTTTTAAAACGAGTTCACCAGTCACCTGAGCACTCATTTTTAAAGTGGAAGCAAGTCATCCTCGACCCCGAGGGACTGCCTATGATTAATGTCTTATATGAAAGACAGCACCTACAACAGTGCAGCACTCCCGCGGGCGGGCCACATCGTCCGCATGCCTGACATGAGACTCTCAAAGCAAGTGCTCTACTCGGAACTCCTACGCGACAAGCGAGCCCTAGGTGGGCAGAGGAAATGTTTCAGGACGCCCTCAAAGCTTCCCTGATTAAGTGCAACATCACCACTGACACCTGGGAATCCCTAGCCCAACACTGCCCTAAGTGGAGGAAGCGCATCCGGGAGGGCGCTAAGCACCCCGAGTCTCGTCGCCAAGCGCATGCAGAAAGCAAGCACAGGCAGCGGAAGGAGCGTGCGGCAAACCAGACTCCCCACCCACCCTTTCCTTCAACGACTGTCTGTCCCACCTGTGACAGAGACTGTAAGTCCCGTATTGGACTGTACAGTCACCTGAGAACTCACTTTTAGAGTGGAAGCAAGTTCTCCTCGATTTCGAGTAACTGCCTATGATGATGATGATGACTCCTGCAGCACTGGAGTGACAGCTGAGATTATGTGCTGAAGTCTCTGGAGCGGGCTAGAACCCACAACCTTCTGACTCAGAGGAAAGACAGCTTCTGTCTCCTCCTCTTCTCCCATTCCCTCTCATTCTCTCCCCTATACCACACCAGTGCTTATATTACTTTGCCCCTGCTCCATCAACCTCCTCCATCTCCATTCCCAAATACAGAGCGAGCTCGTTCGTGCGAATGCGATTTGTTTGCTTTACGCCATGGCAGGTATAGCGCTGCAGCGTAAATAACATTACCAAATCAATTTTTTTTTAAATCATGGGACCGAAACTCAGCGTCTCAGAAAGACCCGTTACTGCCCATTTGCAGCGGCCATGCAGCGGAATATCATGGCCGCCGCTTTGTGGTCAACTGGCTGCCCCAACCCAAATTCAGTTCGGGGATTTTTCAGCCTGGACCCAATTCCGTCCTGATGCTGATGTCCACCGCAAGCGCGTCATCAAACCGCAAACCGCCGCTCTCCCTCACCTGAAAAATACTCTGACCGAAAGTCAGGTAAAAAAATCGTTGCCCTGCCGCGCGGTGCCCCCGAAAGCTTCTTCTGTCGATGCACCTTGCCTCCTCTCTCTCAGCCCTGGCATTGTGGTGGAAATTAAAGGGGAGGGCCGAATGCCGAGGCCGCCATATAATTTTTATTTTGCCAGCCGGCTTCCATATTGGCCTGACTATTGTGCCTCCAGATTCCAACAGGCAGCCTGGCACCTTGGTTTGAGTGCCAGGCTGCTGTCCCGGCCGAAACTCTCCCTGGTAGCCCAGTGGGCCGAAGTTTAAAAATGCCCAATTCTCTCCCCTTTAATGGAGGGGAGAGAGCGTGGTGATGCACATGCGCTGTGACGTCACCACCACTCCACTGCTGATTGACAATGGCGGAGTCCCGATCCCGCCCCAGCTTCAGCCCCTCAGCCTCACTTGGCACTGTACGTCAGCTCCCTTTATGACTGGTTTCCAGTCCAACGAAAAAAAATCTTCAAACACCTGAAAATTGATCGGACTGCCGCCTCCACTCTCCCAGCGGTAAAGTCAGGTTGGAAATCATAGGAGCGCCAGCTTTCTTGCGCATCTGAATTTCGGCCACATTTGTCCAATTCATATACTAGAACAAAAGAAAGGATTGTCATAGCAGCGCCGGCACTTTGAACTTTACTACATGTTCAAATTAAGGGCCATTTATGCTATAGGCTGAGTCTCGGAAAAGCAGGCTAAGAGCAACACTTTCCCAGCTCTACTCTTTCAATCATGCTGCTAGTCTCCCTGTGAACCAGCAGCAAAGAAAACAGCTCTTCCCTGAAAAACAGCTCTTCCTTGCCATTGGTGTGAAAAAAAGATCCACCAGGTTTACCTTGATGTGACCGCTGGCTGTGAGAGTCTTGTGATACAGGAGCCAGCAGCCGAAGATCAATGCAAAAACATCTCAACATTTCAGTGCCAGATGTTTTTAAACTATGTGCAAGCAAATAGGAAGTAAGCAGGCTAACATTTATGGGAGTGAAATGCAATAATTAACTTTCAGAAGAAACCGATAAAAATATACCACTTAGAAAATGGTGAAATGTACTGAACCCAACTTTATCAACTGCGAATCAGAACATTTAATGTAGAACATTCCCAGCTTCAGTGTATAAAAATAATCATGCAGCAAATTGATGGAGCTCGGAAATGAAGTCTGCCTCAATAAAGCGAACAGGAATAAACTCAATTGTTTCTGTCCGAAATAAACGGAGCACTTAAGACGCTCCAACCAGCAACTTTCAAATGGACATTAACGCAAATGGATAATGGTTATCGTTTCTTGGCCGATATAAGCGATTGCCTGTTTTAAACGTGGACGTTTTAAGTGCTAGGGTCTGACCTCCATAATCCGCACCTTGCCGACATCATGCCCTGCACAGGCCTCATTCGACAGAAACATGCCAAGCACAAAACCTTTGACTCGATAGGTAGAGTAAGCGAAAATCACAGCTTTTTAAAATTTTTGTTGCATGGTTGCATGTCTTTGTATATTTGAATACGGGCTGCCTAATATTGGCACCAGGACTAGAAAAAATTCTTGGTTTGATGAATAGTCAGTTTGTTTGGCCTTGTTGTGCTGTTATGTGTGTGTGTGGGTAGACAAATTTATCTTTAGGCAATAACATTTAGAAGATTCTTGATGCCTTGCTTAGACTCTCTGTAAGCACACTGGGCAGGCAACAGGTGGCCACAAGGGCAGGACATGCTGCAGAATGGTATTTGTGTGGATCTGGTATGAATTAAACATAGAAAAGTCACAAGCCCAATCCCACACCATGATCAGGCTGTTCTGGAGTCACTGCTCCTGATAGCTTCAATGCTTCATAGGTCAATGGGACAAATACTCTGCTGTAATATTTTTTGATTCTGTGAAATTTTGCTAACAAATCACACCCAACTAATTATCATCGGCGATGCTGTGTGGCATTGGAACATCTTAGTAAAATGGATAATCTGAAGAATGCAAGTTTTATTGGAATAGTTGCTATTGAGATCTATTTTTCTTCTTTAGGGTGAGAGGTATTTTTCCCTTTCCCACTGTTTGTGTTTCCCAATACTATGTGTTGCCCTGACCAAAAGATAGGCACAGAGCAACCTCTGCCTTTTATATAGTTCAGTCTGGTGTTGGTCTATGGGCTTTGTGCTGTGTAATGTCAGCTGTGGCTCAGTGGGTAGCACACTCGCCTTTGAGTCAAAAGGTTGTGGGTTTAAGTCTCACTCCAGAAACTTTAGCACACAAATCTAAGTTGACACTCCAGTGCAGTACTGAGGAAGTGCTGCACTGCCAGAAGTGCCGTCTTTCAGATGAGTCATTAAATTGAGGCTCTATCTGCCCTCTCAGGTAGACGTAAAAGATCCCATGGCATTATTTCGAATAAGATCAGGGGAGTTATCCCCGGTGTCCGTCAATCAATATAATATACAGATCATCTGGTCATTATCACATTGCTGTTTGTGGGATCTTGCTGAGCGCAAGTTCGCTGCCGTGTTTCCCATCATCATCATCATAGGTAGTGCCTTGGAATCGAGGAAGACTTGCTAAAAATAAGTCCTTAGGTAACTGAACAGTCTAATAGGAGAACCACAGATTCTGTCACAGGTGGGACAGATAGTCGTTGAGGGAAGGGGTGGGTGGGACTGGTTTGCCGCATGCTCTTTCCGCTGCCTGCGCTTGATTTCTGCATGCTCTCGGCGACGAGACTCGAGGTCCTCCACTTAGGGCGGTCTTTGGCCAGGGACTGCCAGGTGTCAGTGGGGATGTTGCACTTTATCAGGGAGGCTTTGAGGGTGTCCCTGTAACGTTTCTTCTGTCCACCTTTGGCTCATTTGCCATGAAGGAGTTCAGAGTAGAGAGCTTGCTTTGGGAGTTTTGTGTCTGGCATGCGAACAATGTGGCCTGCCCAGCTGAGCTTATCAAGTGTGGTCCATGCTTCAATGCTGGGGATGTTGGCCTGGTCGAGGACGCTAACGTTGGTGCGTCTGTCCTCCCAGGGGATTTGTAGGATTTGCGGAGACATCGTTGGTGATATTTCTCCAGCGACTTGAAGTGTCTGCTGTACATGGTCCACGTCTCTGAGCCATACAAGAGGGCGGGTATTACTACAGCCCTGTAGACCATGAGTTTGGTGGCAGATTTGAGGGCCTGGTCTTCAAACACTCTTTTCCTCAGGCAGCTGAAGGCTGCACTGGGGCACTGGAGGCGGTGTTGCATCTCATCGTCAATGTCTGCTCTTGTTGATAAGCGGCTCCCGAGGTATGGGAAGTGGTCCATGCTGTCCAGGGCCGTGCCATGGATATTGATGACTGGGGGGCGGTGATGTGCGGCGAGGACAGGTTGGTGGAGGACCTTTGTCTTACGGATGTTTAGCGTAAGGCCCATGCTTTCGTATGACTCAGTAAATACGTTGGAGTTCAGCCACTGTATGTGCGCAGACGCATGCGTCGTCCACGTACTGTAGCTTGACGACAGAGGTTGGGGTGGTCTTGGACCTGGCATGGAGACGACGAAGGTTGAACAGGTTCCCACTGGTTCTGTAGTTTAGTTCCACTCTAGCGGGGAGTTTGTTGACTGTGAGGTGGAGCATGGCAGCCAGAAAGATTGAGAAGAGAGTTGGGGTGATGACGCACCCCTGTTTGACCCCGGTTCGGACGTGGATTGGGTCTGTAATGAATCTGTTGATAGGGATCACGGCCTGCATGTCGCCATGCAGCAGGCGGAGGATGGTGATGATCTTTTGGGGGCATCCGAACCGGAGTAGGAAGCTCCATAGACACTCGCAATTGACAGTGTCAAAGGCCTTTGTAGGGTCGAAGAAGGCCATGTACAAGGGCTGGTGCTGCTCCCTTTATTTTTCCTGCAGCTGTCACGCTGTAAAAATCATGTCCATTGTGCCCCATAGGGGACGAAATCTGCACTGTGACTCCGGGAGGAGCTCCTCAGCCACAGGGAGAAGACGGTTGAGGAGGACTCTAGTGACGACTTTCCCTATGGCTGATAACAGGGAGCTTCTTCTGTAGTTGCCGCAGTTGGACTTGTCCCCTTTTTTAAAGACGGCCACATTACAGCAGTGATTACAGTCGAAAAGTCATTCATTGGCTGTAAAGTGCTTTGCGACGTCTGGTAGTCGTGATAGGCGCTATATAAATGCAAGTCTTTCTTTTAATGTAAAAATCCAATTTGTGTCTGGTATAGTTCTTTCCGTTAAAAGTACAGGCCTTAAAATATACATTTGAGGCCATTTGTTTAATCTCCGTCTAATAGTTTGTAATTTAATAGTTTGTAGTTTAATCCTGCACTGCCGGCTACAATGTTGGAACCCAATCTTTGACTCATGTTCCCTTCGAGCTGGGAGCCTGGGAGCACAGTATTAGTTTTGTTATGTATGCATGCTTGTATTGTTGTATGATGTCTGTAACACTGAATGTACCTTTACACTATACACACCTTACCTGTACACCAGAGGGTGCTGCTGCTGGAGACCTAAGGGTTACCTGCACACTGCAGGTAACACAGTATAAAAGGAAGCTCACAGCTTGGTGTCCTCACTCAAGGAGCTGCAAATAAAGGAATATAGTCTCCACAGTTTAAGTACCATACCTTTGCTCGTGGAGTCATTACCAAAGGTGCCTACATACACTATAATTTTATTAAATAATTGAATTAATTTGTCAACAGGTTTGAAGTTCAGAAAGTAAGAAAACTTGGAATGAGAAAACACCATTTGGCCAATCAAACCTGCTTCATCTACAATCCACACACAACTACCTAAATCATAGATTTTCCATTGCTGGCCACCCAAGATCTCTGTATGCTCTTCCTAGTTCCCATGTGAATGAAGCAGATCTCTATAAACCTTGTTGACAGGTATTGATTGTGTTAAATTTTCAATTGACCCAGAATTAACTACTTTTACTGATAGTCTGCTAGTGTCCTGTGGGAAAAAAAGTTCTTCAAATCTCTAATCTTTCTTAAACCTTGTGAAATGGTGTTCTCAAGATCTATACTCTCTGTTCATGTTAAATAGCTTACTTATCTTCACTTTATCTATACCTTTCATTGTTCTATAGATTCTTATCATATATTCTCTCAGTTTCCTGTTATCCTGTGAGAACGGAGTTCTTTCTCAATCTTTATTCATGCCTTTGAAATCTTTGAAGGTGGCAGAACACATTGATAAGGCTGTTAAAAAATGTATACAGGATCCTTGGCTTTATAAATAGAGGCACAGAGTACAAAATAAAGGAAGTTATGCTAAACCTTTATAAATCACTGTATAGGCCCCAGCTGGAGTATTATATCCAATTTTGGGCGTCATACTTTAGGAAGGATGTCAAAGCCTTGGAGATTTACTGGAGCTTCTCCTGATCTCCCAGCGTAACTTTGGCAGATGACAGCATAAATAGTGTGATTTGAAGGGAACTTGGAAGCGATAATGTTCCCACTACTAATCTTGCTACTCTTGTCCTTCTTAATGGGTGAGTTCACAGGCTGGGAGGTGCTGTTGAATTAAACTTGGTTGTATGCGCTGCATTCTGTAGATAGCTTTACCCCAAGGTACCTCACTCCCCCAGCCAAAATGCCTTATCCCAGCCCAAGTGCATCCACCCAGCGCCCCCCCCCCCGCACCCCCGCCCCACCATAGATGGGGCAGACATTGTGTGCAGATTGTTAACAGGTTTATTGGGTATGAAGTGAATAGTGACAGTGTCGTGACTTCTGGATATCATCCACTCCAACGATGTCCCTTGTAGGGGGTTGGAAGAACGTGATCCATCTCCCCACCCCCCCCCCCCCCCACCACGTGTGTCTCTCTCCGCACTCCCTCCCCCCCAGCCTCTCTCTCCCCCCCTAGCCTCTCTCTATCCCCAGCCTCTCTTTCTCCCCCAGCCTCTCTCTTCCCCCTCCAGCCTCTCTCTCCTCCCCCCCAGCCTCTCGCTCCACCCCTCCCCCCAGCCTCACATTCCCCCAGCTTCTCTCCCCACCCCCCCCCAGCCTCTCTCCTCTCCCCAGCCTCTCTCCCCTCCCCAGCCTCTCCACCAGTGTCTCTCACCCCAGCCTCCCTCCCAAGTCTTTCCCCCCTAGTCTCTCTCTCTCCCCCCCCCAGCTTCTCTCCCCCCCAGTCTCTCTCTCTCCCCCCCAGCCTCTCTCCCCCCCCCCTTCTAGTCTCTCTCTTCGCCCCCCCCCCCACCCCCCAGCCTCTCTCCCCCCACACCCCCACCAGCCTCTCACTCCCCCAGCCTCTCTCTCGGGCTCAGATCGCTGCTGTCAGGTCCAGGCCCACCGCTCTCAGCCCCAGGCCGGCTGGGGTGGGGGGAGAGGGGGAAGAGAGTCAGAGCCTCAGGTCCTGCTTCTCGACACCATGTGCACAGAATGATTCGGGCCTAGAAGGGGGGGCGGGTCTTGTCGCCTGTCAGTCAAAAAAGTGCAGTACGGCCAGGTGGGGTGCTGTTGCTTGACAGATGCCTGTCTGTCAAAAAAAGTGCAGTACAAATAATTACATCGAAAAAAGAAAGAAACAGGCTCGGGGGGTTGGGGGAGAGGGGGGTGGGCGGGCAGGTGAGGAAGCTAAAGATTGGCAGCGGTTACGCTGTGAAATTTTTGAACTTGATGTTGAGTCCAACCTATCACAGACCTTCCCTTTTGTTCTTTCTTCCCCTCCCCCTTTCAGTGCTTGTTAAGAATCCGTTCTTTCAGAACACTCTCCAGTTCTGACAAAGGGTCATCGACCCGAAACGTTAAATCTGCTTCCTCTCCACAGATGCTGCCTAACCTGCTGAGATTTCCAGCATTTTCTGTTTTTATTCCATAAATCACCAGAATTCCATTTCACACCTAGCATTAGTGGGATTTGAACCAGTACAATAATCACTCAATAACATTCACATATAATCCAGTCTCGTCCTGATGTATCATCGTACCTTATTTGCCTTACTAACAATTGCTTTCCATTGCCAAGATACAATCAACAATCACACCCAAGTCATTTATTTTTCCATCTCTGTTAATGGATATCCTTTTATGTAATGTTCACTGTGACCTTTCCGCTAATTATTACGTACATTTATCCACATTGAAATCCACCTGCTCGTTCTCAACCCATCTGCTCATTTGGCCTAAATCCATCTAAATACTATCAATCTTTTCTGATCATTACTTGCCCGTAGAGCTTTGTGTCATCAGCAAGTTTTCTACTTGCAGTAGCCAGCTCCATATCATTTATAAAAAACAGGGCCAAAAATCCAGGGGTGGGTGCATTGTGCCTATTTGGTGGGGTGTGCCCACTTTAAACTACTATCACTGGTCTGCCAATATTCACGGGTGAAGGCAGATCGCTTAATTAACATGCCAATGGCAGGCGCATAGGAACATCAGAAATAGGAGCAGGAGTATCATACGGCCCCTCGAGCCTGCTCCACCATTCAATAAGATCATGGCTGACCTGATCATGGACTCAGCTCCACTTCCCCGCCCGCTCCCCATAACCCCTTATCCCCTTATCGTTTAAGTGCATATTGAACGCACACTTGCCAAAGCAGCCACATACTGCAAAGGCAGATTGGCCAGCTGGGAGCTAGATGGGTGGTGTCAGGGATTTCCCCACGGAAAGCTCAAAAGATCTGCCATGGGTAGAACAAGGCTAGATTTTGCAGCAGCATCGGGCAAGTGGGAACCAGAGATGCATCTGATATGGTGTTCCCTCTCAGTGACCCGACACAGTGCTGAACTCAAAATTTATTATGGTGGGGGAATGGGGTTGAAACTCCTGTCCTCGCTGAGGATGAATCAGAATAGATAAGAGAATGGTAGCATAGTGGTAATGTTACTGGACTAACAATTCAGAGGCCTTGACAAGAGTTCAAATCCTACAACAGCAGTTGTGGAATTTTAATTCAGTTAATTAAATAAATCGGGAATAAAAAGACTAGTATCAGTAATGGTGACCATTAACCTACTGGTTAATGTAAAACCCCATAAGGAAGGAAATTTTACCTGGTCTGGCCTATATGTGACTCCAGACCCACAGCAATCTGGTTGACTCTTAAAAGGCCGAGCAGGCCGAGCAAGCCACTCAAGAGCAATTAGGGATGGTCAATAAATGCCTACATCCCACAAACTAATTTTTTTAAAGTCAGTATCAGAAAGAGAATAGTGAAAGCCTGCCAAGGAGAGAGGTTGGAGGGATGTCAGCTGAGACTAAAAGGGAAAAGGAACCGTGATTGGCTGACATCCAAAAGCTGCGTGAGCTTCCAATCCTTTCGACCTGAAAGGAAGAGAAAATATCTTGTTAAAGTGCCGGACGAGATGAAGGACGATATGAGACTGGAAATGGCGACAGCTATAATACAGATTGAGTCAGTGCTGCTGAAGAGAGAGACTGAGAGCATGCATGAGATGAAGTACAGTGCAAAGTGTCAATTGCATGAAACACTGAGAGCAGAGTGTTATATATCATTACAATGTGAAAGATCATGGGTAGATCCCAAAAAGGTAGGGTGGAACCCGAGCTGGACTCCATGTGGAATGACTTAGAGCTGGAGGCAGGTGCTGAGAAAAGTTTTAAAAAGCCTGTCTTAACAAAAACACATTCACAAACAAGAGAGGAAAGGAATAATAATGAGGGCAAACAAGATGGAAGAGACAAATGCTAATCATGATGAAGAGAGGAACAGAGTTTTTTCAAGGCTGGCATTGCTGGACGGGATGGAGTAGGAAGTCAAATGCAGATAAAAAGAAAACACTACAAATGCTGAAAATCTGAACCAAAGAGTAAATGCTGGAAATACATAACCAGTCAGTCAGTCTCCGTAGAGAGAAAAGGCAGCTTTTCATTCAGAGCCCAACTCTAGAACCAAAGCTCTTTAATTACATCTACATTGAGTGGATTGTTTTGTACTGTTCAATCCTTCGTTGACCTATTTAGAGTTATTGAAGGAGATAACCTGGTTTGCAGCAGAAACAGGATTTGGTGACTAAGCTGCAGGAACCATATTTATAGAAAAGTTGGGGAGGCTATTGTGATTAGGCGAAATAAGAGTTTGATTTGTGAAGATGACTTGTTTGAATGGGGTGGAGGGGAAAGATCCTTTGTTATACACAGTGCTGGTAGGGGGCTACACCATCCCTGTTCACCATTCCTTTCTCTTTACAGAGCGGGTGGACCCACCAGCATCTTCTGTTGAATTTCAACGCCCTTTAAATTTCAAAGTTGACCCTCAGATGTTTTTATTTTCCATTTCTTCCATGTTCTCATCTTTTTCTTAGACCTCCCACTGTCTTAGAACATAACAACATAAGAACATAAGAAATAGGAGCAGGATTAGATCATTTGGCCCCTCGAGCTTGCTCGGCCATTTAATAAGATCATGGCTGATCTGATCATGGACTCAGCTCCATTTCTCTGCCCGCTCCCCATAACCCCTTATTCCCTTATTGCTCAAAAATCTGTCTATCTCTGCCTTAAATATATTCAATGACCCAGCCTCCACAGCTCTCTGGGGCAGAGAATACCATAGATTTACAACTCTCTGAGAGAAGAAATTCATCCTCATCTCAGTTTTAAATGGGCGGCCCCTTATTCTGAGACTCTGCCGCCTAGTTCTAGTTCCCCCTGAGTGGAAATATCCTCATTGCATCCACTTTGTCGAGCCCTCGCATTCTTCTGAACTCCAATGAGTACAGGCCCAATCTACTCAGCCTATCTTCATAAGTCAACCCCCTCATCTCCGGAATCAACCTAGTGAATCTTTTCTGAACAGCCTCCAATGCAAGTACATCCTTCTTTAAATACGGAGACCAAAACTGTACCAAAATAAGTGTGGCCTCACCTACACCCTGTACAGTTGTAGCAGGACTTCTCTGCTTTTATACTCTATTCCCCTTGCAATAAAGGCCAACATTCCATTTGCCTTCCTGATTACTTGCTGTACCTGCATACTCACTTTTTGTGTTACATGCACAAGTATCCCCAGGTCCCTCAGTACTGCAGCACTTTGCAATTGTTCTCCATTTAAATACTGTAGTAATTTGCTTTTATACTTTTTCAGCCAAAGTGGATAACCTCACATTTTCCCACATTATACTCCATCTGCCAAATTTTTGCCCACTCACTTAGCCTGTCTATATCTGCTTGCAGATTTTTTGTGTCCTCCTCACAATTTGTTTTCCCATCCACCTTTGTATCATCAGCAGACTTGGCTACATTACACTCAGTCCCTTTATCCAAGTCATTAATATAGATTGTAAATAGTTGAGGCCCCAGCATTAATCCCTGCTGTTAAGTCTTGAATAAAGAGTCAGACCAGATACTGCAAGCTCAAAGTAAGGTGTGACCGTAGTCCTTTATTACAAATCTCAGAGTGCCTCTCCAGCCTGTGAGGCCTCCTTATATACAGGTGCTCCAAAGGGATTGTGGGATCTCTTGGGACTCCAGGGGATAAGCCCTCTGGTGATTAGACATGGTATTTACAGGTTTACATACATAACAACACTCCCCACCCTCCCAAAATCAATAGTGTAACTATTTACAATGTGAGTCGATCTGGGGCCTTCCTTTCCCTGGTTGATTGTCTCGGTGCAAATGCTGGTTTTGGTGAGTCGTTTGTTGGGCCCTCGCTGTGCTGCTGAGCAGCTGGCCTTGCTGGGCTGCAGGGGGTGGTGAGTCCTGCTGGGCTGCCCCGGGTGATGGGTTCTGCTTCGTGTTCAACCGCTGGGTCGGTTGCCACTTGTGTCTGTGTTGGAGGGTAGAAAAAGGTAGAGTTCATTGTGGGTTGTTCTGGATAGTCCGTAAATCTGAGTTTAGTTTGGTCCAAGTGTTTCCTGCAGGTGAGTCCATTTGAGAGTTCGACCACAAACACCCAACTCCCCTCTTTGGCCAAAACAGTGCCAGGAAGCCACTTGGGACCTCGTCCATAGTTCAACACAAATACAGGATCATTTATCTCAATTTCGCGTGACACATTTGCGTGATCATGATATGTATTCTGTTGAAGCCGTCTGCTCTCTACCTGTTCGTGTAGATCAGGGTGTACGAATGAGAGCCTTGTCTTAAGTGCCCTTTTCATGAGCAGTTCAGCGGGAGGGACCCCAGTGAGCGAGTGGGGTCTTGTGCAGTAATAAGCGGTGATAAGCGAGTCTGCAGTGAGCCTTCAGTTACACTTTTCAAGCTCTGCTTGATTGTTTGAACTGCTCATTCTGCCTGACCGTTGGACGCTGGTTTAAACGGGGCAGATGTGACATGTTTGATCCCATTGCGGGTCATGAACTCCTTGAACTCGGCACTGGTAAAGCACGGCCCATTGTCACTTACAAGGACATCAGGCAGGCCGTGCGTGGCAAACATGGCCCGTAGGCTTTCAATGGTGGCAGCGGACGTGCTTGCCGACATTATCACATATTCAATCCATTTGGAGTACGCATCGACAAACACTAAGAACATTTTTCCCAAGAATGGGCCTGCATAGTCTACATGGACCCTGGACCACGGTTTGGAGGGCCAGGACCATAAACTTAGTGGCACCTCCCTGGGTGCATTGCTTAACTGTGAACATGTATTACATTTGTGCATGCAGGACTCTAAGTCTGCATCGATACCTGGCCACCACACGTGGAGTCTGGCTGTCGCTTTCATCATTACAATGCCTGGGTGGGTGCTGTGGAGATCACTGATGAAAGTGTCCCTGTCCTTTTTTGGCACCACTACCCGATTACCCCATAGGAGGCAGTCTGTCTGCGTTGACATTTCATCTTTGCGCTGCTGGTATGGCTTTATTTCTTCCTGCATCTCTAACGGGACACTAGACCAACTCCCGTGGAGCACACAGTTTTTTACTAAGGACAATAAGGGGTCCGGACTCGTCCAGGTTCTAATCTGTCAGGCGGTAACAGGTGATTGCTCACACTCGAATGCTTCCATTACCATGACTAAATCTGCAGAGTGTGCCATCTCCACCCGTGTGGTGGGCAATGGCAGCCAACTGAGAGCATCGGTACAGTTTTCTGTGCCTGGCCTGTGGCGGATGGTGTAGTTGTATGCGGACAACGTGAGTGCCCATCTCTGGGTGTTGGCCGATGCATTCATATTTATCCCCTTGCTTTCAGAAAAGAAGGATATAAGCGGCTTATGGTCTGTTCGCAATTCAAATTTGAGCCCGAACAGATATTGATGCATTTTCTTTACCCCGTAAACACACGCTAACGCTTCTTTTTCGATCATACTGTAGGCCCTCGCAGCCTTAGACAGGCTTCTGGATGCATAAGCAATGGGTTGCAATTTCCCAAATTCATTAGCTTGTTGCAATACACACCCGACCCCATACGATGACGGATCACATGTTAGTACTAAACTTTTACATGGATCGTACAACACAAGCAATTTGTTTGAACATAACAGCTTCCTAGCTTTCTCAAAGACATTTTCTTGGCTTTTACCCCATACCCATTCATCTCCTTTATGCAGTAAAGAGTGCAGGGTTTCTAACAATGTGCTAAGACCCGGTAAGAAGTTACCAAAATAGTTCAGGAGTCCTAGAAACGACTGCAGCTCTGTCATGTTCTGTGGTCTCGGTGCGTTCTCGATTGCCTCCATCTTCAAATCGGTGGGCCTGATGCCGTCCACCGCGATTCTTCTCCCCAGGAACTCGACTTCAGGCACCAGGGAAACGCACTTCGAGCATTTTAGCCTGAGCCCCACACGATTAAGCCGAATAAGAACCTCCTCCAGGTTCTGCAGGTGCTCGACGGTGTCCCGACCTGTAACCAAGATGTTGTCCTGGAAGACCATAGTGCCGCGGGATTGACTTCAGCAAGCTTTCCATGTTCCTCGAGAATATCGCTGGGGTGGGCCGATCAAATCCCAAACGGGCATCTGTTATAAATGAAGAGACGTTTGTGCGTGTTGATGCAGGTGAGGCCTTTCGATGATTCCTCCAGCTCCTGCGTCATGTAGGCCGAGGTCAAGTCCAGCTTCGTGAACGTTTTCCCTCCCGCCAGCGTCGCAAATAGGTCGTCTGCCTTCGGTAGCAGGTATTGATCCTGCAGTGAGAAATGATTGAAAGTTACTTTATAATCACCACAGATTCTGACGGTGCCATCTCCCTTGAGGACTGGAACAATCGGACTGACCCACTCATTGAATTCGATCGGTGTAATGATGCCTTCTCATTGCAGCCTGTCCAGTTCGATCTCCACCCTCTCTCTCATCATGTAAGGTACCGCTCTTGCGCCCCCGGAATCAAATGGATCTGCACTTTTGCTCCTTAGAACTTCCCGATGCCTGGTTCGAACAGCGAGGGGAACTTGTTTAGGACCTGGGCACATGAGGTGTCGTCGACAGACGAAAGCGCTTGGACATCGTCCCAGTTCCAGTGTATCTTTCCCAGCCAGCTCCTGCCGAGCAGCATGGGGCCATCGCCTGGTACCACCCAGAGTGGTAACTCGTGCACCGCTCCATCATAGGAGACGTTTACGGTAGCACTGCCAATTATGAGAAACAGTTCCTTTGTGCACATTCTCAGTTTAGTACGAATGGGAGTCAGGACTGGCCTTGAGGCCTTGCTGCACCACAATTTATCGAAAGTCTTTTTGCTCATTATGGACTGGCTTGCGCCTATGTCCAGCTCCATGGACACTGGGAGTCCATTTAATTCAACCTTCAGCATTATCGGGGGGCCCTTTATGGTTAATGTGTGCACCCCATATCCCTCTGCCTCCTCAGTCTGAGGCTCTGGTTCGTCGTGATCCACCGTGGATCTGTCCTCCTCTGCAACATGGTGGTTTTCAGGATTAGCAGGGTTTACAGCTCACCTGCACATATGTTGGAGGTGTCCCATTGTTCCACAGCTCTTCCAAACGCATCCTTTGAAGCAGCATGACTGGAAACGTTGATCACCCCCGCAGCGCCAACAAGGTGTTAATGGCCTTGTATTCACCACCCTTGATGGTGGACTCTGAGTGATCTCCGGACATGCTGCTACAGCTCCTGCCCGGTACATTTCGATTCGAAAACAACATTACTTTGTTCACAGTACTTGCAGCAGTATGCGTGTGCTGAGAAATTTGTTTGGTATTGTCACTGGTGGCGATAAATGCCTGGGCTATCGCTATGGTTTTACTCAAGGTTGGGGTCTCTACAGTCAAAAGTTTGCGAAGTATTACTTCATGGCCAATGCCAAGTACAAAGAAGTCCCTGGGCATGTGCTCCAAGTGTCCTTCAAATTCGAAATGTCATGCAAGGTACCTTAGCTCGCCGACGTAGCTCGCCACTTCCTGGCCTTCAGACTTCTTGTACGTGCAGAACCGATACCTCGCCATCAGAACGGTTTCCTTCGGGTTTAGATGCTCCCGGACCAGTGTGCACAACTCATCATACGACTTCTCTGTGGGTTTCGCTGGAGCGAGCAGATTTTTCATGAGGCCATACGTTGGTGCCCCGCAAACTGTGAGGAGGATCACCCTTTGTTTGGCAGCATTCGCTTCTCCTTCCAGCTCGTTGGCCACGAAGTATTGGTCAAGTCGCTCCACGAAGGTTTCCCAATCATCTCCCTCTGAAAATTTCTCCAGGATGCCCACGTTTCTCTGCATTATTGCGGTAGGGTTCGTCATTTGTATCTCGTCACCAGTTGTTAAGTCTTGAATAAAGAGTCAGATCAGATACTGCAAGCTCAAAGTAAGGTGTGATCGTAGTCCTTTATTACAGATCTCAGAGTGCCTCTCTAGCCTGTGAGGCCTCCTTATATATAGGTGCTCCCAAGGGATTGTGGGATTCCTTGTGACTCCAGGGGATAAGCCCTCTGGCGGTTAGATATGGTATTTACAGGTTTACATACATAACACCTATGGCATCCCACTAGGTACTGTTTGCCAACCGGAAAAAGATCCATTTACCCCGACTTTCTGTTTTCTGTTAGTTAGCCAATATTCTATCCATGCTAATACATTGCCCCCAACCCCGTGAACTTTTATCTTGTGAGTAATCTTTGATGTGGCACCTTAACGAATGCCTTCTGGAAATCCAAATACACCACATCCACTGGTTCCCCCTTATCCACCCTGCTCGTTATATCCTCAAAGAACTTCAGAAAATTTGTCAAACATAATTTCCCTTTCATAAAACCATGTTGACTCTGCTTGACTGAATTATGCTTTTCCAAATATCTTGCTATTGCTTCTTTAATAATGGACTCCAGCATTTTACCAACAACAGATGTTAGGCTAACCAGTCTATAGTTTCCTGCTTTCTGTCTGCCTCCTTTTTTAAATAGGGGTGTTAAATTTGCGGCTTTCCAAGCTGCTGGGATCTCCCCAGAATCCAGGGAATTTTGGTAGATTATAACCAATGCATCCATTATCTCTGCAGCCACTTCTTTTAAGACCCTAGGATGCAAGCCAGATGACTTGGCCGCCTTTAATCCCATTATTTTACCAAGTATTACTTCTTTAGTGATAGTAATTGTATTAAGCTCCTCTCTCCCTATAGCCTCCTGATTATCTACTATTGGGATGATTTTAATGTCTTCTACCATGAAGACCGATACAAAATATTTGTTCAAAGTCTCTGCAATTTCCCTGTTCCCCATTATTAATTCCCCAGTCTCATTCTCTAAGGGATCAACATTTACTTTAGCCACTCTTTTCCTTTTTATGTACTGGTAGAAAGTCTTAGAAACATAGAAACATAGAAAATAGGTGCAGGAGTAGGCCATTCGGCTCTTCGAGCCTGCACCACCATTCAATAAGATCATGGCTGATCATTCCCTCAGTACTCCTTTCCTGCTTTCTCTCCATATGCCTTGATTCCCTAAGCCGTAAGGGCTATATCTAACTCCCTCTTGAATATATTCAATGAACTGGCATCAACAACTCTCTGCGACAGGGAATTCCACAGGTTAACAACTCTCTGAGTGAAAAAGTTTCTCCTCATCTCAGTCCTAAATGGCCTGCCCCTTATCCTAAGACTGTGTCCCCAGGTTCTGGACTTCCCCAACGTCGGGAACATTCTTCCCACATCTAACTTATCCAGTCTCGTCAGAATCTTATATGTTTCTATGAGATCCCCTCTCATCCTTCTAAACTCCAATGTATAAAGGCCCAGCTGATCCAGTCTCTCATCATATGTCAGTCCAGTCATCCCGGGAATCAGTCTGGTGAACCTTCGCTGCACTCCCTCAATAGCAATAACGTCCTTCCGCAGATTAGGAGACCAAAACTGAACACAATATTCCAGGTGAGGCCTCACCAAGGTTCTGTACAACTGCAGTAAGACCACCCTGCTCCTATACTTAAAGCCCCTTGCTATGAAGGCCAACATACCAATTGCCTTCTTCACCGCTGCCATACCTGCATGCCAACTTTCAA